>NC_034432.1:367809-470846 GCF_002078875.1 Numida meleagris | reverse complement strand
TGCAGCACCCAGTGTGTCACCCAGTGTGTGGAGCCTTGCAGCACCCAGTGCAGCACCCAGTGTGTGGAGCCTTGCAGCACCCAGTGCAGCACCCAGTGCGTCACCCAGTGCGTGGAGCCTTGCAGCACCCAGTGCACCACCCAGTGTGTGGATGTCTGTCCCCCTACATGCGTTGATGCCTGCATCAAGCCCTGTGCCACCCAGTGCCCGACGCAGTGCCCGGTTCCGTGCGTGGAGCAGTGCAGCACCCAGTGCAGCACCAAGTGCGTGGAGCCCTGCCCAGCACCATGCGTGGAGGTGTGCACCAAGAAGTGCGTGGATACATGCGAGACCGTGTGCCTGGAGCCATGTGGCACCGTCTGCACTCGCCCATGCTAATCACCTTCATTGCGTGGGCCTTGCGGGCAGCCCCGATGCTTTGGAGCATTACAATATCTGCAGGCTCGTGAGCATCCAGTGAATGGAATACAGATGACAGACCCACACGTGACGTACCGAAACCTCTCCTGATGTGGTTACCCCATGCTCTCTTTGACTTAGAAAATATATCTCTGATTTTTCCTTCCCATATCTCTTCTTCCTGTGCTACGTCTGCTACCCCAGCACCTTTTTTTCTTGGTGATTGCAGTTGACCAATCTTTTATTATCTTGGGGAGATATTCTGCCATGGTTGTACTGTGAGCAGTTGGTGGAAGATGTCTCCCCTTCTGTTCTTTAATTCTCTTCTTGTCTAATAATATTTATCCTCTTCCTTTTAATGTCTACGTGCAGCAATAAAAATTGACCATCGATGGCATTGATGTGTCATCTGTCTTTCTTTAGTCCCCAGATTCCCACGCCTTCAAACCAAAGGACACTTTCTTTTAGTTTTCCTCTTATAAGGCTGGTATGGTCATGGAGGATTTGTGGCTACAGTGCTGCAAACTGAGCATGCATCCTAACGCTGAACAATGCCAATACCATAAACAGAACATCAACCAATGAATACTTCTCTGACGGATGTCACAGTTTCGTTCTACCTCAAAATAATGGTATTTTTGTTCTTTGTGGCTCTGGATTTTGGGACCAAATCTTAGAAGCTGTTAAAAGGATACTTCAAAAGTAAGAACAACCCAAACCCAAGGGACAAGGCATTGAGGAAGCATTAAGATCAGTGGTGTGATCTTAATTATTTATTTAAACCAATCCAGTGGGGATGAAAATGGCCTTTTCAGGCAACTTTCCCCATGATCCTCATAGACTAAAGACAGAAAGTAGGGGATCTGGCTTCAGGAGATGAGCCTTGTTGTGGTTCAGGAGCAGGTCCTTGCCCTGCAAGGCTGCAGTTTTATCCCCGTTTGCTGCAGATTCTTCGTGTGACTTTGAGCAAGTGTCACCGTTGTCATCTATCCATTCCCCATCTGCAATGAGAATTTACCTCCCCAGCTGATAAAGCATTTGACATTGCAGGTTCATTAACATCTGGCAGGGGACAATAAGGTTTTAATTCATTCACAAGCACATGATATGTATTTGGAGTTACACTTCTGAAGATGACAGAGGCCCATTGTCTGGATGGAGTTATAACCGTTCAGATGTTGAGTTTCAGAGATAATGCTCCCTTTGTCTTACACACCTGCATGTGACTTGCTCACCTGTCTCCATGATGGCCATACAATTTCCATGTCTGGGACAGAGGATGATTACCCACCTACCATGTCATTATGGCAAGGGTGGAGAAGGACTGATCTAGAAAAGAAAAGAGTTATATTTAGATGCGTGTAAACACTGTTACCAAATCAGCATTTAATGAAACCTTGTGTGCAGGGGTAGAGTTTGACAGTAGATTACTTTTTGTCTTATTTCTGTCAACACCAAAAGGTTACAGTCACTAAACAGGAATAATGACAGACAAAATGTTGAATCTCACGAAGGCAAACTGTTTCTAGAACACACCTTACTGTTCAGAGAGACAAACCAAGGGTGGGTGGACCAGATACCAGACAGCAAGAAAGGGGAAGGTGAGATGGAGACCACACACCTCCAACTCCCATTGTTGAACACAAACCTTTGGGGATTCATCACTGAACTTTGCCATCCCTAGCCCCACAAAGGACTGCTGGCGTAGCACTGATGCCCACTTCCAGATGTGGAAAAAATCTGTCAGGCATTCATGTGCAGCTGGTAATGAGATCTGTTGTCCAGATTAGTCACCTCTGACTGATTCCAGTCCTCTTCATCCAGCTCTATCAGCCACGTTAGTCATGGAAGTTTCCTCTTCTCCCCCTCTCTGCGAGCACTGCAGCAGACACAGTAATGACAGATGTGAGCATGCTGGGGGAAGTGGCAAAGAGAGCTGCTGGGCAGTGTCCATTGTGCTTCCTGTGCCTGATGGACCATGTGTTGCAAAAGCCCTGACACATCGCTCCCCTATGCACCTGTGGTCAGTGTTGAGCATTGCTAAGATTCTCCCATGCGTTTACAACAAATGAATGATGCTTGGTCCACGTTAACCTCACGGTCATTAAGACCCCTGATTAATCAGCAATGAATGGGGGATATTACGTGATGGGATTTTCCATTAGCACCTTCTGCTCTCCTACAGCCAGTGGAAGCCATGTCCATCGTCTCTTTGCATATCACACCATTACACTGGAGACTGAGCTGTAATCCATAGGGCTGAATATGAACCCACAGGGCGCAGCGTTGAGGAACACTCAATGAAGCCTGGAACTACCTTTTCCATTGGAGCTAGAGGCAATGTTTCTGTTGAAACAATTTGTCTGTTTCTTCCTTGGAAAAAAATTAAAGAGGACTGACATTTTTCTCAAACATAGATCCATCCCCATTGCTGCCACGACCTCAGCAAGCCAAGCCCAGTGCTTGTAAACAAGTTTTGGATCCTTCAGTGAAAAACTAAGGGAAATCCCAAGGAAATATAGGGGGAAAGATTTCCATTCCTTTTTTTGATAAAATAAAATGTTTCCGTTCCCTTTTCGGAAAGGAAATGGAGAACAGAAGCGACATCTGTCCTGGTGATCACAGGCAAAACTACAGGGAGACACCTCAACTTTATGCAAATATGTTTTAATGACATTGGATCTGAGCTGGCACTGAAATCTGAGTTCAGCTGTGGGCTCTCTGCCCAGGGTCGGGACGAGACGAATTATTAATAAATTAGCCAGTTATTACCAGATTGGGTGTGCCTCGAATTAAAAACAACAAATCCCCCGCACCCGAAAGAGGAGGCATCTCTGCAGCCCTTGACTGAGGTCCAGGAGTATGGAGGTGTCAGTGGAGCAGGTTCTGGTTGTGAAAGATTCTGGTCATCAAGTTAATCTGTTGTCATCAGCTCCCGGGGCTGCTGTCGGAGCGTGTATAAAAGCCTCCTGCTCCGGAGGCTCCTTGCATCCAGTGGCTTCTCCCCTCCTGCCAGCAGCAGCCGACGCAAGGTGAGTCCCTCCGTGCAGATCCAGCAACACTGGGGGGTTGTCATGGTGCTCTGTTCTTGGGAAACGGGATGGTTTCTCTTTATCTTATTTCTCTGGTAGCAACTCCAGCCCGTTTGCCTCACAATTTCTCCTGCATGAAGGTGAAAGCCATATTCTGTTCTTTTGAGAGTTTCTGAAGCTCCAGACAGTGGCTCGCTGACTTTCAATCGGCAAACCCCTGTCATCCCTCAGCATTTTCTTCCAGCTGATAAGAATCCTCTTGGATAACCACCAGGGGTTGAGGATCAGACACCGAAGGATGGCATCCGCCAACTTGTTCTGCATTTGCAGAGCAGTTGTGTGCCGATCACCACAGCCTCCTGCGTTCCCAGGGCTCTGAGTCTCGCTTCTGTGCACAAAGTGGTAGCAGCAGGAGGGCAGATCCTTGCACTTGCAGCAGGGGACACAGCTCCTGCTCTGGGTTCTCAGTGCTCTATGCAGAGATGTGACCATAAGCACAGGGGCTGCTGTCAAACTCTTCTCTCTTTCAAAAAGAAACGTTCGCGGTGCTGCAGTATCCCTGGATTTTTGGTCCTCTTGCACCAAACAAATATCGCTTTGAGGTCTTGAGCCTCCATGATTTCGTTACAGTTTGTATTGTTTCTTAATCTGTCAAAACTGAAATGTTTGGAAAACACTGAGAAGAAGGAAACCCACTCATTGCTTCTCTCCTCCTCTTCCCCCTGCTTCTGGAACCATCCACCTGTTGGGATCACAGCTTCAATAGGGCAGTGCTTTCCTCCTACATTCTCTTCTTCTTCCATACAGTTATGCCCCGGGGCCTCAGCAGAGCTCCATAGAGCCCAGAAACAAAGTACGGGGAAGCTATGACAAACTGGATCCACCAACATGGGGTTGGTTTAAACTGCCCCATCCTGAGGGATTTCCAATTTTTTGCTAGTTGTGGGGTTTTTTGTACTGCCAGAATTAACTTTTAAAGGCTTCTTCTTGATAGCTTTGGATCAAGGCTAACGAAGTGACTGTAGCTATACTATCTGGAAAGAGAAATGTGTAGGGCTCAAATTAACCGGAGGGGCACGTTGCTTTTCTTCCAGGCTCAGCAGAGATGTCTTCCCACCAGCAGAAGCAGCAGCAGCAAATACCCCCCCAGTGCCAGCAGAAGTGCCCTCCAAAGGGGGTGGAGCAATGCCAGGCCCCCAAAGGACAGGCCAAGTGCCCCGTGAAGAGCATCCCACAGCAGCAGCAGCAGCAGCAGTGCCCCAAGCAGAAGTAGAGCTCACAGTGGTGGCCACGAAGGGCTGTGGAAGATGCAAATGCATCTTTCCGAGCTCTCCCTCCTCCTGCCAGCTCCGCCTGAATAGCTTGAAATTTGCAAAGCGCCTGCTTTGTTTGGAGAAATCACAAAGAGACGCAATTCATTATCTCGGGTTTATTCATCTTCTACTATGAAAGAGTCGTGGGGCTGTTTCCTTCTGATCTTTAATTCGGGACAAGCTGCAATAAAATTGTAATTAACCTCCTCACTTGCCGCCTGATATATTTTTTTCAGCTTTACTGGTGTCATTCATTATCTTTTGCTTTTTTTCCTAGCCAAAGAGTCACTTTTCAGTATACACGTGCATATAAGGCACACCCACAGGGACCCATGCGTACCCAGGTTTCCCATGGAGGAAATGGCATTCTCAGATCTGCAACATTTACCCAGGGACTATGAAATTTTGCAGGTTGTTTTCATCCTGAGCTGGAGCAAACCAGGCAAAACTCAGTTTTCTGCAAGCTATAAGGTTCTGAAGTACATTCCTGTGGGATTTATCAAAGCAATTAGTCACGACTGGGAGTCCCAGCTATACTACAGCTGCAGTCTTTGGAAGTCTTAACACTGAAAGGAAGCTTTTGATTGCTCCAAATGATTATTTCTAGTCTTAAAAGAATCAGAAACAGCATTTTGAATGTTTCTGTTTCTCGGCAGGAAATATTGGCTCAGCTAATTGATTTCCAGCCAGCTGTAAAAAAAAAAAAAAAAAAGCAGAGGAGGAACATTACCATAGAGGCAGAGGCGGGGAATGATGTGATATTGATGCCTTGCAGTCAGGCATCAGCCTGCTCTGCAAGCCAGAGGCTGTGTCTGGTGCTGCTCTGCAATCTAGTGATGGAGCTGGATGCATCCAACACCCATCCAGCAGGAACTGGGGGAGATTGCATTGCTCCTGGCTCACCGAGGGTGGGAAATCTGTGCGCTGCTGCTCGCAGCTCGCCCTGCAGACGGTGTTTGAATTGGGCAGATGGAGCAGGATGCAAGCTGAGCCACGTCCTGCTTTGGGGTGGGGTGTCCTGCAGAGGTGTGTCAGTGAAATTAATTAGTGTTTCAATGCAATTAATTAGTGTTTCAGCACAATCAGCCATCCCGTGGGCTGGTGCAGCACTGGGCCTCTTGCAGGTGCCTGCAGAGGAGCAGAAGACCCAGCATTCCCTTCAATCACCCACATTTGAGTCCCAATTCACCTGGCTTTCAGCCTGAGGGGTGAGCGACGTGCAAGCTGAGAGCCCTGGTTCTCCCTGTGAGAAGAAGCTATTAAAAGTCTCGCAGCTCGGTATTCAAAGTCATTTTTTTTATTGTTCATTTTCACAGTGAAATAAATCCTGGATACAACATCAGCCTAAAACAATTAAGGTGAAGCACCAAACACATACGCAACAGCAGTGTGTGGTGAAACATGTTGCAGGGTGTAACAGACCATGCACGCCGCCTCCTTCATCCTGTCTGACAGCTAGAAGCCGTGCTGGGGGTTAATCTATTTCAAAACACGTCTGGGTTGCATTTAATTACCTCCACTTTTTCCATAAATACTCTCAGCTCGAGCTGCTCCTGACACATCCTAGAAAATCTGAGGTGAGCTCTCTCAGGAAAGCGCTGATGGCAACTGGTTCAGCAAAGCAGATCATTAAGAGGCGATGGCTCTTTCGTAAAAATCTATCCCTTTCCTCTAGCCCAGTGGGTTTTTTTTAATATTCAGCAATGTGGATTCATGATCCAGAAAGCCTTGGTGCCACCGACCAGAACCCCTAAGCTGTAGCTGTAGTAGAAACCTCAGATCCTATTCGTGATAGGCAAAGCCCTAAATGCGAGATGGGAGATGGTGCTGGCGTGCAGGGAGCTGGGGAGGGATGCGTGGGAACCAGGAGGCAGCGTGCAGGTCTGCAGGATGCATTGACTCATCGGGTGAAGGTTGAATATTTGGTGTGATGAGCCCTGGCTGCAGCCCGCCATCATGCTCTTCGGTTTCTCTCCGGATGATGGCATGACTGGGAGACGGCAGAGGTTCAAGTTGCTGGAAAGCCAACCGCTCATGCCTGCACCACCACTGGGAGCCTTCCTATCTATGGCAGTCCTGACATGTCGGGTAGCGTATGGCTGTTAGTGGGGACAACGCGAGTGTTAGTGGGGGGGGAGCTGGGAGCTGTGCTTAACAGAAATTCTGCGGTGAGTAAAAGGGCGTTGGAAAATGACCTGTGTGAGATGTGGGGAGAGGTCTTGCATCCTGCTTCTCTCTTCAGGGCTTACCCTTGCCAGCTGCAAGTTATTTCTGTGTCAGTGGCCAAGGGCTGGGCTGCTTCACCTGCTGCTGCTCAAGGGGAGGATGCTTCTCGGGAAGGGAGCTCTGCTCTGGCTCTGGGTCAGGCACAGGGACCTCCTTGCACTCCTGCTTCTCCTGGGGACACGGTGCAGGCTCCGGGTTTTGGACAGGGACCACCACTGGGATCTCTTTGCATTCCTGCTTCTCTGCAGGGCTTGGGGCGGGCACAGGGACCTCCTTGCACTCCTGCTTCTCCTGGGGACACGGTGCAGGCTCAGGGTTTTGGGCAGGGTCTGGCACTGGGATCTCTTTGCACTCCTGCTTCTCTTGGGGACACAGTGCAGGCTCAGGCTCTTGAGCAGGGGCTGGTGCAGGGATCTCCTTACACTCCTGCTTCTCTTGGGGACAGGGTACAGGCTCAGGGTTTTGCACAGGGACCGGCACGGGGACTTCCTTGCACTCCTGCTTCTCCTGAGGACACTGTGCAGGTTCAGAAGAGGCAGCAGGGTCTTGCACAGGGATCTCCTTGCTCTCCTGCTTCTGCTGGGGGGTAGCTTCAGGGCAGACAGCAAGGACTGGCTCTGGCAGCTCTTTGGATGCTGACTCCTCTTGGGAGCATGCAACAGGCTCAGGCTGTGATACAGGAGGGAAAGTGGATGGTAGCTTGCTTTGCTGCTGCTGCTGCTGCTGCTCCTGGGGTGGGCACTCGGGTATCACGACTGCTGGTGCTTCTCCCTCGCCTGATTCCACCGATGGTGCTGGCAATGGCTCTGCTTCTTCTGGATACTGCACTACCACGACTGCGGTCACTTCTGGGACTTGGGCTTCAGATTGGTGCTGCTGATGGCATGGGACAGGCTCAGGGCAGGGCTCAGACTCTTGGTTTTCCTTCGAAATCGTTTTGCCCAGGCCAGGTGGGAGAATGATTTCCTGCTTGCATTGCATCTGATTCAAAGACATCTTTGCAGGAAACAAGATTATCTGAAAGAAACGTCAGAGTGTTATTGTGTCTGCTGAACAAACTGCATGGGGATGAGAGTGAAACAATTATAAGAAACATGAATCATCCGCAAGACTAACGTTCTGTTAGCTCGCCCTTGGTTACCCAAGGCAGGTTGGCTCAGGAGGAATTATGATTTGCTCTTTCTTTTTCATCCTGTCTCTGACTCTGCCTTATCTTGTTCCTCTGTTCCGCTCTGCAGAGTGGGACTGCCCTGTCAGGTCTAGCAGAGGTAGAATCACTCCTTTGAAATCGGAGCTGATTTACACTTCAGAGCTCTTCCTCCTGTTGCTTAGCTCTTTCCAAAGTGTTAACTCCCTTTCATTTCTTTCCTGGGGGACTGATGAGAGGAGCTGGCAAATAACAGATCTGCTGGATTGATAGCTGTTTCAGGAAGTCAAAATAATCATAATAAAACAGACTGTTGAAGACTGGCATTTAAAAAAATGGTGCATCAAAAAGTAGAAAACATAAATGTGGGTCCAACAGAATGTTCCACACTGACAGAACCGAAATGGTTTACTTTGTTTTGCCCATTTTAAAACGGTTTCCAGATTTCTCTTGGAATTCAGGCCTCAGGGTGGACCTCCCCAGTAAGTAACATCTTTGTGTAGCACTGGGAGCCTTAGCGGTACCCATGGGCCAGCTCCACCCCAATGGCATCACTCACTTCACGGTGACATAATGGACAAAAGCCACAGTGTCACAGTCCTTCCAACTGCCATGGAAAGAATTAGCAGTGGTGATGCTGCCCTACATTTCTGGACTATCATCACTAGCATCACTAATAACGCCTGTAGTTCGCATGAATCAGGATAATCAAAAGGGATTTCTTCTCCCAGGGCCAATGATGTGCGACGTGACAAATGGGTTCTCCCAAGGATTTATGTAACTCCCTCTCTTTGCTGCTCTGCTGAAGCAGAACCAGGCTTGGCTGCCTGGTGCTGTGGCTCTGGCAAATCCCATGCTGCTCTTTTTCTAAAGGCAATCTAAGGATGCAAGCAAAAGGTTAGAATTGTGGAAGTGTGAATTGGAAGTGTTGCTTTTAAGACCCACCAGAAAGAACTGGAGCCAACACAGACCAAGTGCGTATGCAAGTGTTCTCCCTTCCCATGGCACCTGCCCCACTCAGCACATCTTCAGAGCAAATCATTCCTCTCTTCCCCATCCTCCCAGATCATCCAGATCACTATCTGATGTTCTTACAGTTTCCTTTCCTGATTGCATCTTAAGTCATGGATGACAGAGCACAAGAGGAATAATTTCTCCCTTCTGCTCTATCAGCCCCTCATACTCACGGATCTCTTTTCTGTAAATAATTACTCAATTAAATTAAAGTTTTAAGAACTACCATATTATAAATAACAGACTCATAGAAAATGGATTTGGAAGGACCTTCAGTAGGCCACTTAGACCTTCCCTTTCCCTGAAGGCAGAATCAGTTATACTTAAACCAACATGATTTTATCTAATTTCTTCAGAAAGGATCTAATTTAGCACTTAACTATCCCCAAATTTACACACAAGCTGAGCTTGCCTTGCAGAGCCATGCCCAGACTGCTGGTCCCACCCAATGCCCACATTTTCTCCTCTTTGTAGGAATCTTTTGCGTGTTCAAAGTTATTAAATAAAGAACTTCTTGAAAGAGCCTGCCTATGTTAAGCCTCCGTGAGATTATAGCTAGCATTAAATCGCAAGCATCACAAGAAGTATCAGTATTCTGTGACTTACCCAACCCGTCAACGGGGAGAAGTGCAAAGTCAAGTGGATGGAGCAGCGTGGAGATTTGGGATCTTTTATATGGTTTCAAAGCCCTGCCTTCTGGGGATGAGTCCTCCAGGTAATGAGCTCATTCTTTCACAACTGCCGTTGTGTGTTTCCTCCACAGACTTGTTTTACACGTAGGCAGTGTGAAGAGACAGCCTTTTTGTGCAGAACGCATTCTAATCCTTTTTCTGACTGATCTGAGTCAACAGAAAACTTTCTCTGCGCATAAAGGTCATCACCTTTGGTTAACACTGTCACTGCAGACCCACCGAGGTCTTCCATGCCAGCTAATGGTCTTGCCCCCATTTCTTCGGATGCATTTGTGGCTTAAGACCTGGGGACTATTCCTATTCTCGACATCTGCCACCTCTTTTTCATCAGTGAATTCTCTAAAGTGATTTTCTAGTCATTCTATCAGCTCATGATGGATGGGTTTATTTTTTTCCCATTAAGATCTTCATAGCTTTCATTCTTCTTTCATTTCAGAACAGATTATTTCGAATGCATGTTGTCGTCCATGGTGTAGTTCCCAGCTAGCAAACATGACAGAAGAGGGACCTGAGTTTATCTTCATATATCATGTGAAGAGTAAAGGGACTTTTAAGAGCATATGAGATTTATCACACTGGGATGGAATTGGGACAGTGGGCTGGTTTGGGTGCTACGATGGCATTTGAAAAGAATGTTTCAATATAGCAGTGAGATGAAGGGAGTTTGTAGTGCACGCAGTGTATTCTCATAGCATAATTCCACGTTCAAAGCATATGAAGTGAAAATAGCTCACTGATTATAACCCTCACATCTCACACAGCTGTTAGGATACTATCACACCGTCCTCACTGTTGAGGGTAGGGGTAGTTTGATCCCACACAGTGATGCATCCCACACAGAGGTGAATTTCATCACATTCGGTTGTCTCGGGTCTATCTTTGACCCCTCTCCATGATTTTACCAGAGCCCTTATCAGAGCACGCGCTGCAGATGCAATCGTTGCAACAGGCTGAGCTGGTACCCAACGCTGCTGGGGCTCCCGGTGCAAACTCGCTGGCTCCAGCTGTGGTGTAACTTCCTCTGCTGATAATCATTTAGCAACTGAAGCACAGAACACCTGAAGTTTAGACCGCGTCTTCTTCTGCCATGGCGTGACTTCACCCATGCAACTTCCTTTCTTGCCTCATTGCAGGTGGGGCTGAGCTGGTGCCTGGCTGGCTCTGGAACCTGCTGAGTTCTGGTCACCAGCAAGGGATGGTCCCAGCCTGAGATCTGCCTGCATCTGAAGCCTCACCCATGCTCTGCTGGCACAAATTGCAGCCATAGCCCCACTGAAGGCAGGAGGCAGAATACTTTCCAGCCACAGATAATCCATCTGTCTGCTTTCTAGGTAGCATCAGGCTTTGTGATTATCAAAACCCTTTGGCTGAGGTTGCTTTAGGACCATGGCCCTTCAAAGCAGGGCTATAGGAATACAGGAAGGGAGAATAAAGTCCTAAAACCTGAATTTTACGATGCACCTGCTGGCCTGGAGAGGACAGATCAGCTGTTTTCAGAGGGAGACAGTGCAATCCATTAGGTCATCTATTGCAATGGAGAAAAGCAAATGTAGTTTCAGGCCAGAGCTTCAGTAACCTTTGTTACAGCCATCAAGAAGAGAGAAATAGGGCACGTAGCACCTGTGTACAGTGCTGAGGCAAAGGCAGCTATAGGTGCAACCACCACGGCCCTGTGTTGAGACACTGCTTTCATTTCAGCAAGCAGACAGCTTTCGGGAATATCCAGCCAATTTGGGTGTCAATTTTCCAGCCTCAGCTTGCAACATTCCGTGAGTAAAGAAAATCACTTTCCATAGCTGGAGGGGAGGCGACATGCTCCCTGTCTGCAGACCAGGCGAGGCCATCCTGACCTTCTGCCCTGGTTTGGATCCAGCTCTGCAGAGGCTCCAGGAGGTCACTTCATGTCCACGGCAGCAACCTCAGCAGAAAAAATGATGGCAATTATCATCGGAGAGGCTCTGAAGTCAGCCTGTGGATAGGGAGTGAATGTTTTTCACATCGTAGCAGCGTAATTGCTTTCCCCTTCCCAGCGAATTGCACAAAGACTATTTTTAGAGGCAAATACCATATGCAGTGAAACCTGCCTTGCTCAAACCTCTGGGGAACTACGGGAGAAACGTGCATCAAGGAAAGTGGCTTGGCAGCCAATGTGGGCTCGGCGGCGGCTCAGCTCCCGCCTGGCGGAGCCCTGGCTCTGAGCCTGCTGATCCCAATGCCATACCACTAATTCCAGGCAGTGCAACACCACAGCTGATAGAAGCACTGCTCTGAGCCCATCCTTCTTCCTAGACAGAAACAGCCATGACGGGTTCCACTCAGCTTGTGGAGGTGCTGAGCTACCCTCAGCCCCCCTGGTGGCTTTACAAGTGCTAATCAGGGCATTAATTACTCAAGTCCCCAGGACTCTAAGATACCTGGAGAGGTGTACAGCAGTTACAGTAGCAGCTCTGAATCGAGGCCAGCAGTTGTCTGATGCACCACTGAGGTGTCTCAGTACCTCAATGGTTCCTGCCACTGTACTACTTCAGTCTGAAAGAAGGGAGGAGTTTCTTAGAAGCACTGCAGAGCACCTCAGCTCAGGATGTGAATTGTGACCCTCCCCTCACATCCACAAGGGTGCTCCTTGATTTCTGTTTATCCAGGCCTTGGAACCTTTGTGCACAGAGAAAACCGTCTGTGGAAACTGTTGCTCTCCTGGATTTCACGTCTTGGTGTGATTCATGAGCTGCTCAACTGGATCTCCCAACACAGGGCTCACCCTGATGGCTTAATTAGACACTGTTTCGTTAACACCCCATCTTGTTCTTTATTATTGTGCTTGTCATCACTTTAGGGTGGACACCTCGATTAGCTCATCTCTTGAGACAAAAGACTTAATTACCAGTTACTGAGTTTCCTAGTATCGGTCTGTCTGCTGCGATCCCAGTAACTGAACCATCTGCAGGCTCCGTCTTCCCCCTGTCCCACAGGGATGTCCAAGCACTCCAGTCTGCACACAGCCTTTTTTTTCCTCTGCCTGTTATTCCCTGAGCGATTCCTTTCATTTTTTACTGTAACGCAGCACCCAAGCTCCCCAGGATTAGTTTAACTGCTCTCAAGAGGCAGGCACAGCTGAAGCATTGAATTGTCTGTGACTCCACATTCAGAGTTATAAAAGCTCTTCTATAAATTCACCAACCTCCATTTTCAAGCTTTCTGTATATTTTACCTCCAATTCTCCGAGATGACAACCAGTTCCAGAGCCCCCTGCACTGCCTCTTGGATGCCTAATTCCCAGCCTTAATGTATTCCTAACCGCTGGTGCAAAATTGCTCTGCTTCTCAAGTACAACACATTGCCTCATTGAAAACCCATTGGGCGCAACAGAAACACTTTCCAGGCAGTCAGCACATCAAAGAGACTAATTCTGAATTGCTTCATTCATGCACCCGAGCTCAGGAGCAGACTTGTTGGAGCTAAGCCTGCCACCCAGCCCTTTCTGGCCCGTGCACGAAGACTTGCAAACTGCAAAGCAGAACAGCTCAGGGGTCACCCTGAGTTTGTGCTCAGCTTTGCAGTGCTGCTGGTGGGGAACAGGGAGCAGCTGGGGTGCAGACAGAGTTTCTTGTGCTTCTGGGGAGGGGATGAGATGGTGGAATGGTGTCTGGCAATGGGGAGGCTCTTGGGCACCGCTTGCCTTTGGATTAAGGATGCTTTATGCTTCCAAAAAGAGTCAGAAAAGACCTTGAATATCCCTGATGTGCAGGCACTGCCTTTGCAGCCTGAACTGTGTTTGTTGTTATTTCTGGCAGGACTAAAGCCATAGGGGCTTTAGATGAGAGCATTTATGATGTGCCAGAACAAGAAGGAGCTCCCAGGCTTCAGGTGTGGCCAACAACCTTCAGCTGCTAAAATACAAAATGCTGGAGAAGAAGGAGCATTCCCTCCCAAAGGCCAAGAGGAAGCACCTGTGCCAGAGCCTTCCTGGGAGGTAGAGCTCCTGGGGGTTACAAGGACTTTCCTGACACCCCAGGCCCTTCCCCTACCTTTGCATTGATTCATGGCTTCACTGGTGGGTGGGGTGAGTTGCATTCTGATGAATCCGTTAAATATTGATAGTAAGGCCGTGCAAAATATGACTTAGTGTGGAGTTGTAGTTCAGCAATGGCAATTTTGGACTCTTCCAACTGCAAATGGAATTAATTGAGATTGAACAGCAGGAGCTGCAGGCTCTTATAGAAATGACCAATTCTTCTCCAGCTGTTTTTGCATCCATGTAATGCCACAGATTAATGGAGATAATCTGGGTCATACCTATGCCAATCTCACGACTTTGATGGCATCACACCACTGCATGAGGAGATTACAGGAAAAGAATCAGGCTCAGAGGACTCAGAGATTATACAAACATGCCTTGTGTTAATCCTAAATCCATACTGCTAGTTGAATCCCTATGGAAAAGGGAAACCTTAAAAACTCAGCAGGTGGAGAGTATCTGACATAATAACATGCCCTGGCTGACAGGAACCCCAGCACCTCCAAGGAGTGGAAGAAGGGGCAAATCCCAGAGCAGCGAGGAAGGCTTTGTGGGCTGCAAACCAACACTAACGTGGCTGAGTACTGGAGTGGGATCATCTGACAACATCTGGGTGATGGAAGGAATCAGAACAAGTGAAAATACAGCAAGAAGAGAGCACAGGAGGGTAATTGTTGGTCTTCAGGCTCAAGAGAGAGGCTTATCTTGGATCTTCTCCTTTCCATTGCTCTGAGCTAGTCATTAAAATCAGAACAATACTAATCTCTGATTCCTTCTTCCTAATACCAGTGTGTGGATTAATTACTGGTGCTTCTAATAGAAAGTGCTGCTGCTTGTCTCTCTTGGTTTGTTTTCCCAAATTTCCTCAGGTAAATACAGTACTCGTTTTTCAGTTCCTGGCTCACAAGAGGGATGTGCTCCCAGGAAGCAAAGCCAATGGCACAGTCAGACCCAGACACAGCTGAGGAGAAGAGAAGCCTTTGGAGCAGCCCAGGTGTGGCTTTTTACATCAAAATCAGAACCCAAGAGAAACCCACCCCCAGCTAAGGCACTGCAAGCTCCTGTTTCTGTGTTGCCCCTGCAACAGCAAAGCAAGAAGGTAAGTCAGTGTTCCCCCAAGGAAAAGTGATGGCAGAGGAACAAAACATGGGCCATATCATGGTAACGTGTTCTCCTTCCTGGTGGGATAAGGGCTGCCATTGATGTATTTCACTGCTTTCTGCAGCAGGGTGCTTTGGTGAGCACATGCTGCTGTCCTGTGTGGGGCAAGCAAGTTTTGGGTGCATCCAGATGCTGGTGGCCCCACCATCCTGGCTTCTCTCGTACTTGAAGCCTGGCTGGTGTAGCTAATGGACACAGTGCCAGGGGCAGTGTTGAAGCTTCACAGCACAGCTCATGGATTTTAAAAGTCACCAGAGCTATTGCCATCACGTAGTCAGACTTTCTGCAGAGGTTGACCTCACGGAGCCTGGTGGCAGCCAGAACAAAGAGGTGTTCTGGGGCTGCTAATTGCAGAACAGCAAGAGTTCATTAGGTAATAAAAAGCTTTTAAAATACAGTAAGGAGTCTCAGGGAAGAGCATTTCTTTCTAATGCGTGATGGGGTTCGTATTTTGCCTTCAGCACTGTTAAATCATTGAAACAGCTATACTGCAAGCTTACAGCTTGCTGGGCTAATAATATGCTAAGTTTCATTATCTGCAGTCTGTACACTGCTTTCTAATTATGAGTCCGATACAATAAAAATATGCCGTGTCTGCTCATTCTCTTCTGTTACCTTATTCTCCACCTTCCCCTCACTGTGAAGCCCATGGCATGCAGCCTGGTGGCTGTTCCATGTTGTTTTCAATGCTCAGAAACACACGTGCGTGTAAGGAGCTGGAATGGGGCCAGGAGGCTCCAGCTGGGCTGCAGGGTGCATCAGTGGCTTTGATTTGATACCTGCACTGCTTTGGTGCCACGAGGGGCATTCAAACATTAGGGCACTCCGATGCAAAGGCAGCGGTCTGGGCTGAGCTTGCAGGTTGTCAGGTCAGGCAGGCTCTGTTCCTGGAGAGCAGAGGGCATCAGGAAATGCATTCTGAGCTGCTGTTGTGCAAGGCTGCAGCAGGAGGTGGTTCTATGTGCATATGCTGCGCTCTAGTGGCTTGTAGGGCTTTCAGGACATGGCCTTGGCGATGCTGGAGGACGTGGCCATCCCAGCCCTAACCAGTGGTTGGCACCTGAAGGTTCTCCTCATGCTTGTGAGGTGTTGAGCAGAACTTGTCTGTGGTGGTGCTCCTCCAAATCCTTTCCTCAAGCAAAGGCTCTCTCGCTTGCCTCTGCTGTAGCCCTATGTGCACAATGTCCTTTGCTAAGTGCTATTTTACTGCTGAACAGCTCCCCGCTGTAGCTCCCTCCTGCTTTACAGCTCTGTGTCTCGTTAATCACCATTTTCTTGTTACATTTAATGGAACAAGGCTAATTTTACTCTGCCTGAGGTTTCAGCCCAGTGTCTTGGATCGCACCTAACCTTGTTTCTTCTATCTTCTTTTCTTGCCTGCTTGCTCTTCTGCCAGATTTCTCTATCTGGAGCAGGCCAGGAGCTGTGCATTCCTGGGGAGTTAGCTCATGCTCCAAAATTGCCTCTGTGTGTGTGACGGTGCTCCTTCAGATTCCTGGCTTATTAAAGGGAAGGCAGTGGATTCTCAGCGTCTCCCCTGGCATCTCCTCCAGGAGGTTTTCCATCTTCCCTCTGCACACTTCTTCATGCCATGGCCCTATTCGTAACTTATTTTTCCACCTCCATCTCGTGCCATTGCCCTTGCTGCCAGATGAGCCAGGTTTGTTGAAAAGAGCCCAGGAGGTTCCCATAGGTGACATCCACTGCTGGGAGGAGGTGGATCCTACTGGGGTGTGAGCAGGTGACCATAGAAGCACACATTTTTGACAGGCGTTGTCGCGTGAGAGTGAAATGCTCATTCAGCTGCCGCACAGTGAAAGTATCCCGAGTCACCCTGCTGCCAAAATTAAAAAGGAGCCTAATTGGTTTTTCTTTCTTCGAGTGTACAGCTTGGGAGTGCACTGAGAAAGTGGATTTAGATACGTATTCATGTAGATGTTATGGGGTATGGACAAAAAAGACAAGTCGTCATTGTGATCAGTTAATTAAATTCGCTGGGGCATTCAATGAGTTAGGTAGGTACTCATGGGTTGCATCCAAGTATTGAATGAAATGAGGATTTGTTTGAAGCTTGGGGCAGTGCCTGCATCCGGGCTAGAGTAGAACTAATACAAATGTGAATTGCTCACCTCAGTAGCAGGGAGGATCAGACCTGCAAGCTTGGGAGCTGAAAAGCAGTGAAGAGTTATGGCTTTGGATCAAAGAATGGGTTTCTGTGGGAGGGATGCCACAACAAAGCCACACTGCTTGTGGTTCAGCTAACGATGAGCACACTCAGTGCTGGAGATGCCTATGGTAAAGGGAGCATTTCATTCCCTGCGATTCTTGCCTAGTGAAATCCAGTTTTTCACCCATGAATAAACCTTGAGAACCGCTTTCATTGCTGTACAAAAGAAGTGCTGGGTTTTAATATTCAGTTGCGTTATGAAGCTTCTTATGGACCTCTTTCCTGGCCTCAATAATCACATGGGAGTGCCATTTCTGCAGCTCACAACAAACTGAGCTTCTAATGGGATCACTCAGGATCTGCTCCTCTTGGGGTGGACTCCATCTCCCCCCAGTGCTCAATGCTGGTGTGGCTCAGCACTTCTCTGATCCAATTCCCCCATCTCTGTGGGGAGAAACTGTTGCTTTATCGGATGCTTAATGTGCCAAAACACACATGAAAGCGTTGATTGGATCTTCAGTGACTTCAGAAAATTAATATCCCTGTTTTCTGATCTGGGCACAGTGTGTGATAAGAAGTTGACTCACTGAGAGGCACCGCAAGACCAGAGGAAGTTTATCTGCTCCTGGTGCTGCTGGTGACAGCTGAGTTATGCAAGGGCTGCAATCAGATGTGACTGTAGATCATCTTTTCCGCTCATCTGAGAGTCACTGGCTGGTGCATTCCCACTGATCTGATGATGTTGACTGTGTTGGGATCATGGGATTATTGGGATTGGGAGCCATGCTCCAATGCTACGTGAGCTGAGGATGCAGGTGGCTCTGGATCACCCACCCAAGGGGGTGATGTGGATTGCAATGGGAGCTCCTGGTTTCCCCCCAGAGGAGCCAGAGTCTGCGTCCAGCTGAGCACACAGCTGGACATTATAGTGGGGATGGGAGATGCTGCCCTAACCAGTGATTACAGGTAGAGAAGGATGCAGAGAACTCAGTGCAGCTCCCAAAGCCATTTGTGTGCAGAAAGAGGCCACGTGCTGGGACAGCCCCACCCATGGGGACCACCAAGGGGTTTCCAGAGCTGGAAGCAGGGCCTTGGAAAGCCACCACTGCCTGATGGTTTGCACACTCCTCTCTTGCCAAACCTCTGCAGGTGGGTCCGCCACTGCCTCTCCGAATACCATTCAATCTTACCATGCCAGGGAGGATTAGACAGGAGGTAATTACTCTTACTTTGGTGAGCAGACATCCAACTACTCATCCATGAGGATGAGCGCGTTGATGCTAGTCACTGCAAGCGTTGCACACAGGGCAGCTTGTGTGCGGAGCTATTAGGCTGTGTCGTGAGTTCCTCATACCTTCAGGGCACACTTAGCAGCTATATAAAAGGTCAGCTTCCATTAGGGCTCACTGGTCACATCTCAACACCGGTCTCATCGGGGAGCTGGGTAAGTCTGCTTTGTGCTGAGCCTCTGCGGCTGCGGAAATGCAGATTTCTTGCTGCCTTTTTACATATGAAATGCTTTGTGGGCAAGGTTTTTAACAGTAGTGAGTGTGAATTGCTGCGTCGGCGTGGGAATGTGTTCTTTCCGTGTCTCCAGCTGGGCATCCGACCCCAAGGGCCACTTGTGAACAATCTGAGGAACAGCTGTTAGCGGTAATTGGGGTGCTGCTGCTGTAGGTTGCTTTTGGGGGTGTCTGACAACATGCAGAGCTGCTTTGGTGTATCAGGGAACGCGGTGCTAGGAGGGATGCAAGCAGGCTGTGTTCAGCTGTGGTATCACTGCCCCTTAATTGGCTTTGGCTCTCTGACGAGGATGAACTTGGTGATGCTGAGACCGGGCTGTGAGCCTCTGCATGCTCGTGGTGCTATGGGGTCAGCAGGCAATGTTGCCTTGGGTGCTGCTTGCCTCCTGCTGTGGCAGATGTGACCAGAGGATCTGAGATGCGTCTGGGTCAGGGCTTTTTCCTCAATACATCAGCAAGAGGTCAGAGGTGGTCCCCAACAAAACCAGAGGGGAAAACCTGGACTTTGTGCTTAGAAGGCAGCTCTGAATGAGGAATTCCTCCTCTGACCTCAAAAATCAGTTCTTCCTCCTTGCAGGTCTGGGTATGGAGGAGGAGATGAAGTCCAGGGGGATATTTCACGCCATGTGTCTCTGAATGTCCCCACTCTTTGACTTACTGCCATGTTTCTGAGTTATAAGTTACAGGTTGGGTGCAGCCCTGGGACTGTGGCGCGGGTGGACACGCCTCCAGCACCCGCTGGGTGCCTCTCTAAGGGCTCTGTTCTCTCACCTCTCGTTCCAGCCCTGCCAAAACCTCACTAAGATGTTGTGCTACCATCAGCAGTCCTTTCCTCCTCTCCACCAAGAGCGCATCCCCATTAAGTGCCCCCAAACGTACCCTATGATGCACAGCTGGCAATCACCACTGTGCACCCCTCAGTACGTGAGTCCCTGCGTTCCCCGGCAGCGGTTTCTGTCCTCCAGCTTCTCCCAGCAGCAGTGTGTGACCCAGTGCATACCGCGGCAGCAGTATGCAACCAAGTGCGTGCAACAGCATGTGACCCAGCACATCCCACCTGCCAGGTGTGTGACAACCTGTGTGCCTCAGCAGTCGTGTGCCACCCAGGGCACGTCGCAAGAGCCTTGTGTGACCAAGTGCATGCCCCAGCAGCAGTGTGCAAGCAAGTGCATCCCACAACAGCAATGTGCAACCAAGTGCATCCCGCAGCAGCAGCATGCAGCCCGGTGCGTGACCACATGCATGCCTCAGCAGCCATTCCTGACCAAGGGAATCCCCCAGCAGCACAGCGCGACCGTGTGCATCCCGCAGCACTGTGTGACCACATACACCCCGCACCAGCAGAGCACGACCAGGTGTGTGACCACGTGCATACCCCAGCAGCATGCCACCAGGTGTGTCTCGCAGCGCTATGTGACCGCTTGTGCCCCGCAGCAGTGTGCCACCAAGTGCATCCCGCAGCAGCAGTGTGCAACCAGGTGTGTGACCACGTGTGTGCCGCAGCCATGTCAGACGAAGGGTGCAAGCATTTGTGTCCCGCAGCAACAGCAGCAATGTGTCACCAAGTGTGTCCCGCAGCAGCAATGTGTCACCAAGGGCGTCCCGCAGCATCAGTGTGCCACCAAGGGCATCCCCCAACAGCATCAGTGTGCCACCAAGGGCATCCCGCAGCATCAGTGTGCCGCCAAGGGTATCCCTCAACAACAGCAATGTGTCACCAAGTGCGTCCCACAACAGCAGCAGTGTGCTACCAAGTGTGTCCCACAGCAGTGTGCCACCAAGGGCTTCCCTCAACAACAGCAATGTGTCACCAAGGGCGTCCCACAGCAGCAGCAATGTGTCACCAAGGGCGTCCCGCAGCAGTGTGGCACCAAGTGCATCCCACAACAGCAGCAGTGTGCCACTAAGGGCATCTCGCAGCAATGTGCCACCAAGTCTGTGCCGCAGCAGTGTGCCACCAAGGGCATCCCTCAACAACAGCAGTGTGCCACCAAGTGTGTCCCACAGCAATGTGCCACCAAGAGCAGTGCACAGCAGCAGCAGTGTGCCACCAAGTGTGTCCCACAGCAGTGTGCCACCAAGGGCATCCCACAGCAAAGTGTGACCCAGTGTGTCCCACAGCAGCAGTATCAGTCAGGTGGAGTAAAAATTTCAAGTCATGCTAAGAAGTACTGCTCTGCATCCAAATGGCCCTGGTAAAGAGGAGCAGGGGAAAGGAGGGTCCATGGAAAACCAGTGAGGTATGGCTTTGGGGCAGAGCTGTTTATCTCCTTGTATCACATGCCGACCTGTTGCTATTGCTTAATTCTGCTTTATCTCTGTTTTCCAGTCCTTTCCCTGTAGCTCAGCTCTATTTTGGGCCAAGGTGCAATATCATTTCCATGGCTGCATTCCAGATATCTGTGGCTTGTTCCTTAGTCTGCTGCAAGAAGTAGTTTAGTGGGATGTTACTAAATTCTCACCTCATTGAAAGGAATAGATTTAAAAGGGGGGAAAAAAAAAAAAGTAGAAATGCCTAAGGAGTCCCACTGATGACAGCATCAAGAGGACTGGTGGAGCAGCCGGGGGGGGCTCTGGGCTCAGTCCTGGCCTCAGGAGATGACAGCCAGGTTGTCCTAGATTCCCCAAGGCTGCACGTTCTCCAAAAGAGCCGTTTTCGCTCACGGATTTGGAAGCCAAATGTAAATTTGCTAAGCAAAATGTATCCGAGTCTTGTTCCAACCAACAGCCTTCATTGCGGAAGGTGGCCAGCATTCCCTGCTGACTCCGCGCTGCCTTCAGCGGAGTCCCCCGTGCGAGGCAGGATCTCTGGTCAGAGAAGTTGGTTCTGCTGAAATTTTATACGTGAACGTTTTTCTTCACTTGGTTGCTTTGGTTAATGCGGAAAACAAAGCCTGATAAACAAAAGAAAGTCTTGGCAACGAGACTGAAAGCTGTAGCACTACTCCTTTGTAAATGTTTGAGATACTGAAGTGATTAACTGTGTTCTTTATGCTGCCTGAAGATGTGTACTCTGCACTGTATTGAAAACAAACTATATATATGTATACTTATGATATACATATATATATATACACCTAAATAAATATAGTTCTCTGACCTCAGAGTAAACATCTTGTCTTTTTGCCCTTTGGTGGTTCTTCTTTATTAAAAACAGTGTCTGTACAATACACAAAAAATCCTATGGCATGCCCTATCATTAAGGGAATGAATCGTTGGCTGTCCACGCCGAGTGGATGATGGCTGTTGGGAGCACCAAAACAAGTGATGCAAGAGGAGCTGGGTGTGACCTGGGCTGGCGTGCTGTCCCAAATCCTGCCCTGCTCCGACCCACTTGGTGACCCTGAGGTGCCACCGTGGGCTGTGCTGGGGGGTGAGGAGATGGCTGTGGTCAGAGCGGGGCAGCTGTGTTCTGTGGGAGCGCAGGGTGTGATGGGAGCAGAGATCCCACCTCCTCAGAGCACCTATGGAGGATAATTGGGGATGCAACGTGAGTGGCAGTGACCATGGCCCTCCCCCACCGTGCAGAGCCAGGGATGCTCTTGCAACCCAGTGCTTTGCATTCCTTTATGGGAAGACCATCACTGCAGGCTCTGGGGAGACTTCACACCACTGTGGCTTTCCTACAGGAGTTGGGATGGCTGGACAAATCACCCGAGTTGTGGAGCTCATCCCATGGGGTGGAGTGGGCACAGAAGCACAGGGCTCAGGTTGGAGCCTGGCACTGGCCCTGACTCATTGAGTGACTGCAGAGCAATGTGCCTCGATTTCCCCTGTGCTTAATTGGGAATAATAACAGCCCCCGCAACTCTGCCCTGCGCAGCACCACGCGTCTGCCCAAGATGAAAGGATTTCAGAGGACATCCCAGATGCTAATTAACAACGTTTGGATGACAGAGCATGATGCTATCATCAGGTTAGTATTTTGTTACCTTACTGGAAACACTAAAATATACATTAGGATTACTTGAAGGCTACTGGACCCAGTTCTAGCCGATGAACTGGATTTATGGAGCTTATAAAAACACTCTTAATCTGCTTAGCTGCTCTTTGATTCCTGCTCTTGGTTCCTAAAATCTTGGGTCAGATCATTTGATGTTAAGAAGGGTCATTTAATGGTAAGAAGGGTGTTGTAATTCAGGGGAGTGATGTGCAGCTAAGGAAAGCACACGTAGGAATGAGTGCTTTTGTCTTCAGTTGTGGAAAACAAGGTAAGCCCGGAGAAAACACACGTCCTTTCAGTTAGCGTTGCTCTCAGAATGTTGGTAAAACTGACCGGGAAAACATGCTGTTTGTTGGCATTCTTTTCAAAGATACTGGAGAGAATTTGGGGTAGAAAATTAAGAAAAAGGAAGAACCAAAGCAGCCTGCTGGAGTTTGGTTTTCTGGCACTTTGTGGTTCATCAGTGGGAGATATTCTCCTTCTTATCAGTGAGGAGTTTTCCAGCTGCTCCTCCAGGAGAACTTATGCCACCTCTTAGTACTTCAGCACGGAGGACCTCACTCAGATTCCCAGCATGCTGAAGCATAGTTGATTGGTGTTTAATTGGCACGAAAAGAAAAAAAAAGATGGGGCCTTTGCTTATGCAGTCATGCCTGTGTTCAAACCCACTCCCTGCCAGCGCTTCATGCTACCATTAATTTCCCCTTGGGTTTAAACCTGGCACAAACAGGGAACAAAGAGCAGGAAAGGGGTTTTGTCTTTTTGGGACTGCAGGGATTTAGCCACCTTCCCTGGGTTGCCTCAGTGCTGCCCCTCTCTTCTGCTCTATGTCATGCTGGGAAGGTATCCCCTCTCTGCGCAGGCTCTCATTTGGTGTGGGTCATTCCAGCAGTGGCTGTGCCCTTCACCCAAGGCCTCCTTAGCCCCAGTCGCCCTCAGCTCCTGTGCAGGTGGAGGAAGTCTGCATGCCACACTAATTACGGGCTGCAAGAAGTCGCCGAGAGTCCTTCCTGGATGGTGTTTTCAAAGGCACCAGAGGGTTTTATGCATGCAGCTCCCATGGAAATGAGCAGTCCCTTGGGTGGCCCAGACCCTTTCCTCTGTTTGTCTCAGCCGACACCTTTTTCTCTGCAGAAAAGCATGATTTTGCTGCCCTGGATTTACCACGGTGAGGCAGAGATGCTGTAGCACTGCACATGGGGATGCACAGCACCGGAGCCACAAGCAGCACATGCAGGCGATGCCCTTGATCATCCAGGTGCTCTGCTTGGCCCTGGGAGTAGCAGGATGTTCTCACAGTGTCCCCCAGCTCAACAATGTCCTCACAGTGCCCTGGTGACAGCAGCACAGCCATTCTCACCGGCACGAAGCCGCACGTGGCCCAGCTGGGGCTGGCAGCAATTAGAGCATCGCTGGCCAAACCACCTCACCCCCCAGGGCACTTATTCACTGTATAAAAGCTCAGCCATCACGGGGCTCTCCTAGGCACTTCACTCCGGTTGTTCTCACTGATGAAGTGGGTAAGTCTGGCTTCTCACGGAGCTGCTGGAATGCTGCTTTGTTCCCCAGGTGGCTGGAGCAGGCGGTGGTCCTGCGCTCACGGAGATGCATCCTATGGGGATGCGTGCGGCTCCGACAGCGGGAGCAGCTCTGAGCTGAAGGGAAGGATCTCGGGGAAACACCTCCCAAAGGACTGCGGAGTTGGGAATGGGATTGGTGGGCTTCTCTACGTTCGCTGCTAGGTCTGGTCCAAAGGAATCTATTGGCTGCGTGAGGGTCTTGGTGCTGCTGGGAGTCGGGCATGAGCCCACACAAGGAAAGGCAACTGCTCAAAAGGATCTGGTGGAATTTTTCTGCCATTTCATGGAATTTGAACAAAGCGACTTTTCAGAGGACAGTAAGAAGCCTATCGACTTCAATGCCAATGCGAAATCAGCAGAGATTCTCCAGCCAAGCCTGAACGTGTGTACAATTCCACATAGGCTAACCGTCATCAAACTGGATGTGAATAATCCCCCTATTCTAGAAGCTTTTTATCTTGCTGAGCATCACCAGATGCTTTGGCGTTGCATGTGTAGTAGTAGCATTGCTATTGTTGTTTTTCAACGGCTGTTTATATTAGTCGATGATTATTATAATCGTAGTGATAATGATAGTAACACATAGCATTGTTATTGTTAATAGTCACCCAGCGATAGGCTTTTGGGCACCGTATCATAACTACAGACAGAAAGAGGGGTGCTCAGAAAATGCAATTTCACTACAGTCACTTAATTATAGACTTTAATTCCTAAATAACGTCAAGATGAAAACAAACAAAGAAAAATAAAAACCCAGACATTTTCAGAACACTTTTCATATGCCAGTGGTTCCAGTACCTGCGCAGGACTGGGGTGAAACCTGCCTGAGATTCTGCCTTGATGCTCCTCCTTCCTTCCCTCTACGGTTTCACCAAACAGAGCGCTCCTGCTGCTCTTCTCTTCTTTCTTTTCTTGGCACTTGCCCACAGGACAACACAGAGCAGGGACCGCAGAGGAGCAGCTATGGTGTAAGGATCCGGGCACCCATGGCAGCTCAGCTCGGATGTGCTCCACCAACGTGTCCTCACCCTCATCCCTTTTAACTGCGGTTTGGCTTTGCCCTGCTGAGCTGCAGCCACGCCTGAGGATTGCAGCGTGGACACACCTTTAATTCTGGCTTGTCTTTCATCCCCAGTGCTTGGGAGGTGTGGGATGGGAACTTGAAAGGATGTCCTGGTGGGGATGGGGGAGGCTTCATATTTAGCTCATTTTTGAAGGGCAGCAAACAACTGCTTTGTTTTCCTGGTTCTGATTGTTTTGGGGCTCATCAGGATATAGGGGCGGGAGCTGAGAGCAGCTCTCCTGGGTAATCCCAGCCTAGGTCCTGAGTCACCTGCAGCCGGTGATGTCCAGCAGCACTGGGTGCGGGCATCACCAGGAAACAGCCGATGTGGGTGTGAACTGTCCCTCTTCTTCCTGCTTCTTCCAGGCGTAACCACCTCGCAGGACCATGCACTATTATGGGGAGAGGTACAAACCTCTGTACCTGCCGGGCTCCAGCTATGTCACCGAAAGCCACCAGCAGTGCACATCCCAGCCTGACGCGTGCAGCACCACGTGCCACCCGCTGAGCATCATCAAGAGCCCGATGCCCAGATGGCAGAGCTCTGCACAGTCTTTCACCTACGTGTACTCTCAGCCCAGCGTGACCCACAGCACGCTGCTGCCCTGCCAGCCCTGCATGCAGCAGTGCGTCGTGCTGTGCCCCGAGCCCTGCGAGACCACACATCTGCTGCCCTGCAGGAAGCCAAGCGTGCGGCTCAGCCCCGCTCAGGTTCTGCAGTCCTGCGAGAACGGCCACTTGGAGAAGAAACGTGTGGCCAAAAGCCTCCCACCCTGCGCTCCACGGTGCCCGGAGCCGGGCAAACTCAGGTTCCCACCGTGTGGGATCAGGTACTCGTCCTCCTGCAAGGATGAGTGCAGGTCGAGGAAGGTCTCCAGGTGCTCGTCGCAGCGGTACGGCGCGGAGCACCGCTGCCTGCAGGGGATGACCAGCGGCTACTCCCTGCCACTTCGGGGAGTCACCGAGTGCCCCCCGCAGCAGTGCGTGACACAGTGCTTCCTGGAGGAGTGCATCAGCCCCTTCCCCCACCAGAGGTGCTCCAAGGGGTACCCGACGCAGGAGTGCATCACCACCAGCACCCCACAGCAGGTGCCCAAGTGCCCCCCCGGGAGCGGGATCAAGGGGAGCTCATCCCAGCAGCGCCTGGCCAAGTGCTCGCTGCTGCAGGAGGGAGCCAAGCACAAGAGCTCATCAACCCAGCACATCAGCAAGTCCAAGTGCCTCCACCAGTGTGCCACCCAGTGCTCTCCACGGCACCACGCGGGGGACGTGAAGCGTTCGAGCCACTCCAAGAAGAGCCGCTGTGCTTCCAAATGGCTCTGGTGAAGGGGCTGAAGGGGCTGTGACAACAGCAAGCCATGTAGCTGGGGCCTGAGGTTGTATTTTCCCCTGTTCCTAACCCTTGAAAGTGCTTTGCCCACTCTTCCCCTTATTGTAATCAATGCTAACCTTGTAGGTGTGTTCCCTTCCTTCCGTGGTTCCCCTGTAGTTACTCCTGCAACAGAAAGCACATTAGTGAGACACTAAGTAGCTCTGAGCAGGTGCTCAGATTTGAGCTTGAAGCTGATACAACTCTGTGATGGTGTTTGCACTCCAAGAGGTTGTTACTGTTACTTCATCAGTGATTTTCACTGGTTGTACCCATTGCATTAAATCTCAGGTTACAGCCAGATCCCTGCTGTCTGCTGTCTCAGTCATTTTCCCTTTTTTTCTTCTTCATTTTTTTTTTTCTTTTTACACTGTTTCCAGCACTACCTGATGAAACTACTCCCTGTTGTTGCTCTTCTTCTGTGTGTAAAATAAAGACAGCAATCTCGCTGCTAGGACTAGAAAGGCTTACAGCTGTGGGAACAGATCCTCGAGCTGGAAAGTTGGCCGGAGACGCAGCAAAAGCAGCAGCTCAGGCTGCAATTCAGAGGAAGGCTTCATTAGTGCAATGAGACTCATCAGCAGTCGTCTTTCTTAATTTCACTGCTGCTGAGCAGATTATGAAATGGGTTCTGTGGGACACCCCCTGGGGTAGCAGAGGTGGGAGGGTGATGCCCAAGGTCCTTGTGATGCTGTGACCCCGGGCTGGCTCTGTCTGCTCTGAAAATGATCAGCATCAACCGTCTGCGGTGACGAAGCTGCAAGCAGGGACAAACAACTTGCAGCTCCAGCTGTTACCACGCGAGGACATCTTCCTAGAGAGCAGTAATTAGTGACCTTGCTTGATCAATATTTCGCCTAGCCGGTATATACACGAGGTCCCAAGGCACACCGCCCTGTTCACCTCAGCAGAGCAGTGCAGGCAGTGGCCCTCTGCCACCACCTAAAGGCTCTTTCCAGTGCTGCCTTACTGCTGAGCTGTGTCTTGGCTGCTAACCTCCTCCTGGCCCCTTGGCTTCTTCTGCAGCACCACAAAACCCCACCGAGCAGGATTTCCATGGACTCCTTTTTCTAATAAAGTGACAGATTTGCCCATACAGAGGGACCGATGCTACTTGCAGTCCTCCCACATTCGGAGTGTTGTTTGCTGCAGGGAGAGAGCATTCATTCTGGGACGTGATTTAGCAGTGGGTTGGCAGAGTTAGGGTAGTATGGTTAGGTTGTGGTTGGGCTTGATGACCTTGAAGGTCTTTTCCAAGCTGAGCAATTCTATGATTTTAACTTTAACCCTGGGGAATTAAATGCAAAGAGAAGAACCTGAGCGAGCTCCTGACGGCCTCCCCTGGCTCGATCCCTGTCCTGTCCCATCTCCATGCACAGCCTGGCTCCTCTCCATGCAGTGCTCATCAGAGAGGCTTGGGGACTGCAACCCTGCAAGCAGACAGAGCTCCACAGCTCACGAGGGGAAGCTCTGCCACCTGCATTTGTGCCACTTGCACAGCTCAGAGGGCTTTACTGCTCTCAGCTGCTCTTAGAACCAAAGGGCCCAGCTTTCCTTTTGGTTTCCATGAGAAAGACCAGCAGAAGGAGGTTTCCTTTTAAAAATCAGAGGTTGTTTCTGCGCTTTTTGCTTTTGACAGAGGGTTTGGGCTTTGATAAATAAAAAAGCTGAGCTTTCTAAGCAGCCATTAAATTGTGCCTGGACATTTTATATCGTTTTCTTGGTGAGAGAAAGTAAAATAACTTTGTCATGCAGATAGCAGCTGGAGAGAGGCTGAAGAGCCCCAGATGCCTTTGGCCACTTTGCTCACCCTCACATGGCCCCTGCTGTATCCCAAGTGAGAAAGCATCGTCCCCCCTCTTCCCTAAGCTGCCCTGGCAGCAGATCCATGCTCCATCAATGTCAGCGGCTTGGATCTGCTCACAGAGAGCTCAGGAGCACTGCAGAGAGCTGGAGGCCCTGAAGGTGAGGTGGCCCTGAAAGTGACATGGCCCTGGTGGCCCTGAAGGTGGCATGAGGCAGTGCTGCATCCTTGTGGCGGTGAAAGCCAACCACAGGCTTCGTGAGCCAGAGTGTGGGCAGGAGGAAAGTGATGATTTGCCTTCCACTGGCATTCAGAAAGCCACATCCAGACCTCAGCATCTGTCTCTGGTTGCTCAGCTGGGCACTGGCAGCGATCCGGGTTGGTGGGAGTGAGAGGAGATGCTGGGAGCTCGGTGGGTTTGCCTTATTTCTGCCTTCATCCATCACATGAGGGCTGAGTGAGGATGGGCTCTTCTCTGATGTACACAGCAACAGGGTGGGCTACTAAGCAGCTTTCTCTGTGTTCAGTTTCACTTGGCACAGCCTTCCAAATCCTAGCATAGGATGCCCCATCCAGGCAAGCTCCACAGTGCCCATGTTATTAATTGGTGCAGGATGACCAGGGCTGTGTTGCTAAGCCCATCCCCAAGTTGTGGTTTTGTGCAGATGGCATAGTAACATCTAGAAATGGAACAGATGGGGAGGTGTCAATGAGTTTCCCATTTGAGTATTTGTTTGCTCGACAGGTAAAGCAGCATAGAAACAGGAATTTCCATTTTTTTTCTGAAGAACACGAAGAAATTAGGGCAAATTATCTGCCACCCTTATAAGGGCTGTTCTCCATGGGGAACCAGGAATCCTGGCTCTGGCTTTCCAGATAACTTAGTGTGAACTTTTCGTTATCTTTTGTGAAAGAATGGGAAAAATAACCCTGACAATTGAGACTGGTGAGGTGAGGTTGCCACACAGCAAGGAATGTCAAAGCGTTTCAAAAATATTCATTATCGTCTTATACACGCGAAGAGTTTTATCATTATACTATTAATAGCATGTTAGCTGAGATAAACACCTCAGGGCTGAGTAATAGCACCTTAAGAATATGCATTTTTTGATTGAAGTGCCTACGCTGTTCCCACAAACAGGATGTTGTTTTGGGCCCTGATAACTCATGGCATTTTGCATTTTCATTAAGCGTTGCATTTCTGTTTGCAATCAAAAGCAATCATCTCAAATGGGTTAGAATAGCTTCTGCCCATATCCCCAGACACCAATATCTGCATCCCCCCAGCGTCCAAGCCGTTCAGCTGAACCCTTCCTGAAAGAGTTTATCACATCCACTGTTCAGAGTCTCCGTAGATAAAGACTCCATGACATCTCTTAGCAATTCCTGCATGTCAGTAATCACGTGATTAATCAAATTTCCCCCCTGCTTAACTCTCTGTGATGCACTTTTAGCCCATGACTACTTCTCTCGTCTTCAGCAACTGAATGCTTTCATTTTGGTACCTACCATTGATCTGCAGACATTCTTACCTTATCTCCCTTCAGTTTTCTGTTCTGTAAGTGGACATCCTTCAGGATTAAGCCTTTTAAGCTCCTGATCTCAGTGACTGGTGCCATGCTTTCACCAGCTGGCTGGTACCTAGAGCAGGAGAGGGGATCCCCGGGCAGAATGTCAGCCTCCATCTATAAAGCCGTGACAACAGTTGGGGAAACAAGGAGCAGGAACCAAGTAACCATTGCCACCAAAATTGGGGATGTGAAGTCAGCAAAAGTCTGCTCTCCCCTCCTCTGCGGCGCTTACAGGGATGAACACCACGCTGCCCCCATCTAAGTGCTATGGTGGGTGTAGGGGCCTGAATTAAGAACCCCATCCCCTGGAGCATATCATGCTGCACATCTGCAATGCTTCGTTTGTCATCTGCAAACCACTGCTTGCACAGTCAGCATTGAAACCAAATCCAGAAGAACTGGAGCGCGGTGCATTCCCACACTAACATAGGCGGAAGTGGGACAATCACATCAGGAACTAATTCAGACCATAAAGATACACGGGGGAACCCTGCAGCATGTAACAGTATGTGCTGCTGAGAATTGAATAATGTCGGTAAACAATGTTACAATAATTATAGTAATTACAAGTGTTACACATGCGGGAAAAATTGTTTGGAAAGTAATTAAGACCTCATGCACATGTCTCATCTTCCTGGAAGTTGAAGAACGAATATAAAACTCAAAGGATTCAGAGCTCTTCTGGCCATTTCTCTTGACTTCCTCCTGGACAGCTGGTAAGTCCCATTCACCTCTATCTAATTACATCAAACAAGATGTTGCTTTACCATGAGCTGGGATTTAACAGCAAAGCACTTTGGTTTCTAAAAGAAGAAGGGGGATTCTGTCTAGAGAAGTCTGCTAGAAGTTACCTAGTTGTAGACTTGGACTGTGTTCAGCCTCAAAAATGCATCAGTAGAGATTAGCATCCTTATTAAAAATGAGATGTAATTTCCTTCTTATTAAATAATCATATATATCTGCGTGTTATCTAATAAGAATGATATTCTAAGCTTAATTCGGGTAGAGTTTGGATAACTTTTTTCATTAAAAGCTGGTAAAGATCTGAGATGTTCTAGTGGGGTGTTGAATGACAACCATGCTTGCATCCAAACCATGGAAAGAACAGAGTTCACTACACTAAGGAGTACTCTGTCCCAGGCTTTTCCACCAGGTATTCTTGTTGCTCAGTTCATACTTGGAGCCTTTCTCTTTGGGCTGACACTTTATCAGAGCAGTAGGAGGAGGAAGTACCCCTGCAAAGACAATAGTTTTCATGCTGAATGATTTCAAGGCTTTTGTCATGAGTATATCTGATGCTGAGCACTGACAAACAAGAAATACCTGAGGAGATGGGTAAGGGGATCCCCTAAATAGCTACGTGCTGATGCAGTGCCCAGTGCCATCTCAGCAGAGGCACAGAAACCTATTACAAGAGAGTGTCCAAATGAGGGCTGCGTGTGTTCCATCGCAGACACTACAATGATCCCAGAGCATTCATCCACTCTGCAGAACAGGGATATCAAGCACCCAGTCCTGCATGACCAGCAGCTTTGTGGCACCAGCAGTGCTTTGGCTGAAGCTGCCAGCCAAGATCTGTAGCTGGGGAAAGAAAAGAAGCACTGAGCAGCTGGAAATGGCCCATGGGGGGAGGAATGGAATGGGATGGAGAAGGGTTAAACCTGGAGGATTTAAACACTGCAGGATGAAAATGGTGTTGGGAATAGGGTGAGTGGGGCAAGAGGATTGGAAATAGGTTGGGAAGCCTGGGCTGACCCAGGAGTTTCATCTCCTGAACTCACAGGCTCGTTGTCTCTGCTGCAGCACCTACGGTATGTGCACAGCCCCTATGGCTGAAATACCCGAGCTGCCTTCTTACCACTTCCACTGTTTGTGTTTTAGGGTGCGGGGCGAGGTGCCAGCACTTCACAAATCCCCGCTCTGTGCTGCAGGTTCGCCACCATTCCTCCCAGATGTCCTTCGGGGGCGGGTGGCACACAGGACCCTGCTCCAATCCCTGCGCCGTGCAGTGCCCGCAGCCTCTTGCTACCAGCAGCAATGAACCCTGTGTTGTATCCTGCCCTGCCTCCAGAGTCATCATATTCCCCCCTCCCGTCGTTGTGACGTTCCCAGGGCCGATCCTCAGCACTTGCCCGCAGGAGACGGTGGTGGGAAGCTCTGCAGTCCCAGATGGATGTGCTCCATCCTCCCTGGCATCTGCAGGGGCAGAAGTGCTGCACTCTGAGCCACTTGCAGAGAGATCCATCCCCAGACCCATGTCCGAGGGCACCCCACGGTGCTCTTATGTGTTTGCTTCCCACTGGGAGCATCCTTGCAATAGAGCCAGCTACAGATGCTACCAACCACCTGAGAGCGAGAAGGAAGAGCACGTTCCAGAGAAGGAGAAACCAGAAACAGAAAACAGGGATACAGCAAATGAAGACAAAGAGATCTCAGAAGCATAGCACAGCAGTACTGGCCCCAACCAGCATGCCCAAAGGTGTCATACTTTCCTTCTGCCTCTCTCAAGAAGACTTACCTCTGTCTTCTTGAAGTTATGCTTTACATTAGCTCATAGCACTTTCCTCAAGCACATTCTCAGGCCAGTAGGTAATCCAGCCAAGAAAAAATGCCCCCCAGTTCCAGTTTGAAAGACACAGCATCTCGTTCTCAGGAACCACTTGCTCTTTTTGCATTGCTTTGCCAGAAAGAGGCAGGCAGCAGTAGTTTCAAAATCAATACAAATGGAGTCAGCTAAGAGCTGACAAACCCTTTTCTTGCTGAATCTTGTTAGACTGGTCCTTGCACTTTGGGGAATTAGTCACCAGGAACTTCACTTTTTCCTTTGATAAACAAACATGTATTATGTATACACATGCCATTTGCTTCTGCCTTTCAGCTTCACTGCAGGGAAGAACTCCAGCGGAAGAGAAATATTGTATTTATAGTTTACTTTTATTTAAGAAAATAAAAACACTACTCGGTGAAATGTGTCACTAGTATACAGAAGGCTGAATGCAGCGTGAGAGCGTCCATATCAGCATCTCAAATGGTGTCCTTTGCTCTGTTATTTATTCCAGCAGCCTCATCCTGTCCTTTCCCTCCCCATTAAAGTTATTCTGCATTATCATTGTGGTTTTCTCATTTTCTTTCTCTTTGGCTCCAAATTCTCACATAACTACTGGTGCAATTTACATGGCCAACATGAAAATTGAGTCTTCCAGGTGCTGCTCACCCCCAGAGGGAGAAAATAATCAGCTCTCTGTGCGTCCCCATCCCCATGCAGGAAGCGCCTTCATTTTCACTTTCGTCTCACAACTTTCACTCAGTCCTCATCCTGTTCAGTGCACTTTGTGGTTTCGAGAGCTCCTGGCTCAATCTGCAGCTGCAAGCAGTAAGATAAAAAGGGACAACAAGCTGAGAAATTTTCCATATGACTTATTTTTGTTCAGAAACATAATCTACTCCCCCCCTTTCCTCCCCCCCCCCAGTTCTACGTTTCTATTCCACTAAGGTTTGCTGCACATTTTAAGCTCATGCATTGGCCCATTCAGTCCCAGGAACACGTGGGTATAGTTCACATCTTTTGCAAGCTAACAGCCCCTTCTAACCCGAGGCAAAGAAAAATCACAGGCAAACATGTTCCCAGCACAAGTATAGAGTTATTTAACCGCAGTGAAATGGGACAGCTGGCTGAATCCTAATTCCCCATTGCTCCTGAGCTGTGAGCAGATGCCAGGAACACCAGGCTGTGCACCTCATGCTGCAAGCAGCCTGTGCGACCCCACAGACACAGCTGCTTTGCTAGAGACTTCAAAGGGAAAAGGAATTGCAAGAAACTTTACGACAAGGTGAAAGGAGCCGGGATTCCTGCCAGGATGCTGGCTTGCCCTGCCCCGCCTGCTGGGAAGCTGCCAGGTTCTCACTGTCTGTCCTTCTGTCTGTCCATCCATCCATCTATTTGCTGCTGTCATCCTCACCCCGCTCTGCTCACCTGGATGTCCACCTCAGAGACAAACAACCCACGTATGCTTCCTACCCCCCAAAAATCTGTATATCCTCACACAAACCTCTCCCCCACTCCCAATATAAGGTAGTTCTGCTCACCCAGCAAATCCTAAAAGGATTGGAGCAATCTGGATTGCTCCTTTGACAAGATGGGAGCTCTTGCAAATCTGCTTGTTTGTCACTGGTGTTAGCGTGTGCCCTACTTTATTGATCCGATATGGATCAATCACTGCATCAGCGGATGAGCTTGTGAACTGGGCCTCTGTTCCCCACCCTAGATAAGATGGGAGGCAGTGCAGGGATACAAGCCTATGTTGTTTGCTTGGCTCACACAAAAAGCGTTGTGAAAATGTTGGTAATGAGGTCGTCAACAGGGTGAGGTTCCCAGGAGCCTCCAATCCCAAAGACCTGGTCTGATTCACTGCCTCCACCCCATCCAGTCCAAGGGTTCAAAGAGTTTGGGGATAATCCAGTTGCACAACAGGGTTCAAGGACCGATATTCACCTGCTGAAGACGACTCACAAATTATTTTGTTAGAAAAAAGCACAAAGCCTGAAAACAGCTAGCTTTGGTTTCTGGGGCACAAAGCACCTTACACAAGCCCTGAGTCTCTCAGCGTAGGGACTTAGAGCTCAATCCCTTCTGGAGAAGTTTGTGTAACATCCAAGCCAAAGCTTGAGAGATTTTGATAAACAGCCCAGCAAAAAAACTCAATATTACTGATAATACTGCATCTTCCTGCTAATTCAGCCTTCACTCTTGCTCTTTCCTCCTTTACTTGTCTTCAACATCCTGCCACAAACATGCTTCCCCTGCCTGACCCTGCGTGTTTCAGTGCTTTCCACCCATTTTGCCCTGCACGTGGGCACCTTTGCCTCGCCCTTCTCTTCCAGTTACTACCAAGGATGCCGCCTTTCATTTTCACTTGAACATCCCACATCACCACTGCTTCTTGCAAGCCCTCATTCTCTTGACACCTGCACGGCACAGACAATTATCACTTTATGAGATAACTGATACCTAAAAGCTACCTAACCTGTCTAAGGGCACTCTATACATAAGGGTGGATCTAGGATTTAGACACACCTAATTATCATTAGTCTGAATACTTATAACCTGTCATTATAATTCTAATGTTGCACATTAGCCAGATTTATGATGGAGGCCAGGCAGGCCAAGGCACGGAATAGGCAAGAGAAGGAGCAGAATGCAACAGAAATGCTTGCTGCAGAAGAGGATGTGGCACTGTAATTCAGATGTTTCCTCTGGATGGCATAGTAAAATAAAAAAGACATAGTAAAGCGTTTCTGGTTTGTTGGTTGGTTAGTTGATTTTGGAGGGGATAATTTAACTATAAACTCATTTAACTGTGTTCAATGCTACCAGAACTAAGCTCCAATAGACTTGAAGGAACCTATATCTGCTGCCAGTTCTTGCTGAGATTAGAATGCAAAAAATAGAAGAAAGTCATCTTAATGCCAGTGGAAACCGACACATTGTGGAGACTCCGTGGTCTCCCTGTCAGTGGGGTTTCTGAACTTCCAGTGCTCCCTAAGACCAATACTACAATGGGACAGTGGAACTGCTCACTTAGAATCACAGAATCATTTTGGTTGGAAAAGACCTTTGAGATCCTCAAGTCCAACCACCAACCTGAGATATCGAGACCCATCACTAAGCCACGTCCTTCAGTGCCACAACTTGATGAAATGTGTTTGTGGGAAGGTGAATGCATGGACAGATACCCAGGTGCTACTGAGTGTGCCTGCTGTCTACAAAAGTAGCTTAAATATGTATTTTCAGACCCCTAACTGCAGATATCACCATCTGGGAGTGATTCTCACCCCCTGTGTCCTCCTTTTTCCGGTGGCAACCACAGAGTTTCACAACCAAGAAATTGCTATGGTAAAATCTGTAGAAAAATGAGGGCTAAGGATAGTGCTTTGTTACAATCTGCAATAAGTAGATAGGCCATTTCCCTTCAGACAAAAGAACCTTCAGATCAATTTAGAAAATTATAGCATGGCACAGGTGAAGGCAATAGCAATTAAGGCGGCATCCTCTTTAAGATTTAATCTCAGTATGCAAAGCAGCTGTGTAAGCATCAGAGTGCTGCTCTGGGGTTTCTGGAACCAGAAAATCAATGAAGGCCAACAGTAACAAAAACAACAACATTTTCATCCGCATGTTGGGTTTTCTTTTCCATTAGGTGAGTTTAAAGTTAACATTATGAGCACCAGGTCTGTGCTTCCTCCACCAAACCACACTGCTGGGTTATGTGGTTTGCAGCTCTGTATGTAAAGCACGAAATTCTTCAGAGTGAAATATAAGGTCCCTAGTTTTTTTTTTTTTTTCTTCCTATTTTAGAAACATTTAGCTTTCCTCTGGTGAGGGAGGATGCTTATTTTTCCACCTATACCATAATTTTTTGGTGTAAGACAACAGAGATTCAGGTGATGTGGAAGGGATGCTGCAATTTTCCCAATCACTCCATTGCGTTTTCTTTTTTTCCCATTTTTTCTTGCTATTCTTTTTTTTTTTTTAAAGCATGTTGACTACAGTTTGGCTTGAAAGGCCTTATCTGATCTCTTTTGTTGTTGTTGTTGTTATTTTTATTTTTAATCTTATATAAACCATAAATTCACCTCGCTTGACACTGACAGGGAAAAGCATCTGTCGTAACCAAATGGATGGTCAAACCAGCTCCACATTCTGCCGGTAGCGTTGTAGGTAGTTAAGAAGCTGTGACTTGAACAAGTTATATATATATTGTTAAAAACAAAAAACTCAAAAGTTTTGAGTTCCTTATCTAGTTCTATAAAATATTTGGTTTGGTAACTCCTTTAATTCCTTCAGCTATCGATCACTGTAATTATCAGTTACTTTTCATTCCCGCAAATTATGTGACTCATCATACTATGCAGATTGCTGTCACATCTCTATTGGCTGCATACATTCCTTTGCTTGTTATACTGATTTGGTGGTCATGGAACATAAAAAAAACCAAAATATAGATGACTTTATTTTAGCTTCTGTTTTAATAATCTGCCATACAGAGATAATTCAGAGGTGGATGATCTAAATGTGATCAAACGAATCACAACATCAGTGTTTGTCAGGCCTTGCAAATTTATTCAGGTTGAGGTTATAGACCTGTATTTAAATAATGCTTTCTCTGGGACATCTATTCCCAGATACTAATGGCTATTTAGCATGAAATACTGAATGTGAACATATTTCCTTTAAAAGGGAAAATTCCACGAGGTGTTTATTATCTGACATGTCAAACAATCTTGTGTTTGCCTGCAGGACGTTGTGTATCCAGCTGAGCAACCCTCACAATGGCAACAGTTTGAAGGAAAACCAACCTAATTTTACAATGAGATTTTCCAGCAAAAAGACAAGATGGGGGAGATGTGTATACCATGCTGTGTGGGACTGAAAATTATCTAATAATCATAAGCCGATATCAAAACAGTTGCAACAAAGGATGGTATCACTGGGGAAAACATTCTGTTTCACAAGATGTAGGGAATGATTGCGTAAAGGTGTCTCCCAATTTCTCTTCTCTATGACAGCATATAAAAGTGCTCGTAACTCAGGTGTCTTTAGCTGCCTCTGCTGACTTATTCCTCTTGGTGACTGGGTAAGTCCAATATAACTGTATCCGTTTGGAATTATAGACGTGGTTTTATAGGTAGCATTAATATGTGGTTATATAACCTATCCTGTTGTATGGTAGGAACTTATTCTCTATGAACCTCTTACTTTGAAATGGGAAATGAGCAAATAGGGTGGGCACAGGCTTCATCATTTGAGCAGGTAAAAACAACTGGGGTTTCAAAAATGTGGATGGCGGCAATTCCTGGGAATTCAGCTACTATCTGCATTTAGAAGAAATGAAAAATGCTGCTGCTTCTCCTGTTGCTGTTTCTGACTTCATATACGGAAAAGAGACCAAAAGTTTCTACAAGAAAGCTGTGAAACCTTTAGTGAAAGGCAAAGCTTTTGTACACTGTATGAGAACAGGAGCCTGTGTCAGGTGGTAAGGTGAATATTGCAGTTTACAAGAGCTTAACAATAAAATTAGGAAGAGGGCTCCCAGTTCTCATGGGATCTGACTGATATTGCTACTTTGGAACTGAGCAAACTCATCCCATGTATGCATATTTCTTTTTCTTCTTCAGCATCTCTCTTATGACTTTGTATTGCCATTTTCTAAGATTATTTCTATGTCTAGACTGCAGATTTATTAAGTGGTGTTGTAGTTCTGACCCTTCACATGTTTAGGCTGATAAGGAAAGTTGTGTTATGCATCAAAGTCTGAAGTAGTGGATCTTTTTAAAGAGAATATCTAAGGAGAGAGGACACATCAACACTAGCAGGATAGCTCTGACTCCTACAAAAAAAAAGCCCTACAAAAGCCAATGATGTGAATAAAAGACAGTCTTCCCAGAACATTATTTTGGAATATACTATGGGGCAATAGAGCACTAGAGAAGAATGGAAGTCAACTACAAGTCTCTACCCAGCAATTCCTCTCTCTTGGTTGGAGAGATCTGCCATGTACAAGTCTACTTTAGGGTAGAATGGACTCTTCCTTAGAAGTGGTGGTTTATTTTTTTTAGTCGCTCACTGTTTGTATATTAGCATCTGTTCAGCTATCTGCCGTTCAACACATCTACACCACCCAGGTTGATATAATACGGTTTGTTCTTTCACTCCTCTAGTTGTAACCACCAGGCTAGTGGACTCTGTGCCTTTCAGGTTGACTCGCCTTCCGGAAAGATGTCCTCCTATGGGCAGATGATTAGCTTCCGCTGTGGTCAACCGTGCGAGGTGTCATGTCCACAACCGTATACCGACTCTCGGAACGAGCCATGCGTCGCCACATGCGGAGATTCAAGAGCAATTGTGTACGCGCCACCCGTTGTTGTGACTTTCCCGGGACCCATGATCGCCACATGTCCTCAGGAAAGCATCGTGGGAACAGCCATGCCTGAAATTGAGGGTGGAGGCATGGGCTCCGGAGGTGGAGGCATGGGCTCCGGAGGTGGAGGCATGGGCTCCGGAGGTGGAGGCATGGGCTCCGGAGGTGGAGGCATGGGCTCCGGAGGTGGAAGCATGGGTGGAGGCTGCTCCTATGGTGGAGGCAGCTCCTATGGTGGAGGCGGATCCAGCGGGATAGGCTCCCATAGCTCTGGGGGCTCTTATGGTGGAATGGGAGGTGGTTCATACGGTGGGGAGGGGTCGTGTGGTGGTGGATTCTCTCGTTTGGGAGGATTTTACCGAAGCTCATTTTATTCAGGATTTGGTAGAAATTATTTCCCATTTTATTCTAGGTACTATAGGTACCGCTATGGAAACTGTGGGCCATTTTAAGTCTTTAAGACAATGTCATGACTGAAGAAATGATAAGATACAAACCAATGGTTGACATATAGGGCTAGAAATCAAATGTGTCAAGCAGCCTCTGCTCCAGCTGATGTCAGCAGGAGCTGGGGTTGCTTTGCATCTCTCTGCGCTATGTTTTGTCTAAGGCTTAAAATCCCAATGTTGCCTCACTTTGTCATTTGCTCATGTTATGTTTTGATCTTTCTGTACCTGGAGAGGGTAAAACAATTAATGGGACTTGACTGTGGAAGCTTCTGGCTGAAAGAACACCTTACGAGCCCTGTGTTCTTCTAAACACCTGATTGTTTGTAGTCCTTGTTGAAATGGAAATTACATTCTTTGTCTCTGTGTTGCCTCATTCTACAAGAATGTATTCCACATCTTGTTTGTATTAAAACCCTGTTGCATCAGCATGGTCTTCTGGCTTTCATTTTGCTGCAGTTCCTTAGCCACAAATCAGTCAGAAATAAGTTAACCTTGTGCATCAATTCTGAAGCATCAATGACTATCATTAGGGACCTAATTACTGTCTATAGTCAATATCATTATCTGATATTCTTCCTTAGAGTAACTTTCCCCTCTCTGTTGTATGCATGCCAATAAATAGAACTGAATCATAGAGTAGTTTATGTTGTAAGGACCTCTGGAGGTGGTCTGGTACAGCTCCTCCTCGAAGCCAAGATAACTCTGAAGCTTAGAAATTCACCTTGGTGGTTGTGTCAGTCATTTGGAGCTCTTTCAGTTGTGTTGCTGTTCACAAGAACGGGTCCATGCGTAGGCTGAGCTCGGGCTGCTGTGCCAAGCATAACATTCACTTCCTTCCTTTGATTGTCTTAATCCTTGTGGTTTGTTGGTTTATTTGGAGCGTTTATTCAGGAAATGATCGGATCTTGTTAAGAACATCGCAGTGGGATCCCTCAGGCAACTGCTACAAGGGTGTCCCCTTGCTCTCTCAGAATGAAGGAACCTGAAGTGTCTCACACATGTTTTTACTCCACAACTTTACAACTTATTGTAAAAAAAGAAAAAAAAAGAGTAAAAATAAATTCTTTCATATCTTTTATACAGGTTTCCTGTGCCTGCAAACCTTCTGATGAAACAGGAATTTCAATCAGAAGAGTTTGGAGAAATATTCAGATAACTAGACTCATACAGTGGGTTCATGCATGCAGTGTGCTGTACTGTAATGTTAACAGAGTTTTGCTGGAATTATGACTCCAGCACTAGTTTATGAGAAGCCTATTGAGCTAAATAATGACATTTTGCTAGTCAGACCATAATGTGTAGAATAAGGTAATAATGAATATTTTGATTGCATAGAAAGCAAGATTGCTTTTGTTTGGATAGGCATCCTTTCTCCTAGAGCAAGAGTGGTGTTCTCAGCTGCAGATCTGAGGGCATGTACAGCGGTGCATGTGTTCGAGTATGTGTGAGAACCAGGGTCCAAAAGTACTGATGGAATTTTGGAGCCTGGTGCTCTGCCTCCAGCTTTAGCTCAGGAGTATTTATCTTAGGATTTTCTTAAGCGCACTGCAGTCAGCATGAGGCAGCAGTGCGCCAGCAGTTCTCACTCCTGTTACGCAGAGTTTCGTTCCTCAGATAATTGAGCAAGAATTGCATGAGGGGTGTAACCTTCTTCAATAAACTGTGAGGCACAGCCTTCATTGAAGCCACGTGCATGATAGTTTATATAGACATTCCTGGCTCAGCCTCCAATCCACTAGCTCTGATCATCTTAGTTCACCCTGCATGCCCTACTGTGCAGGCGCAAGTGCATGAAGTGCATCACAGGTTCAGTTCCCACTCATTCTCTGCAGTCTACATTATCCAAAATGTTCTCAAATTCAGTGAGTACTCAGAGGTGACTCCTTCCAGGCTCGCTCACAAGGAAGTATAGGAGTGAGATTGGTGCTTGCACGCAGCCATGCACTAGGACATTGAATTCCACTCCCATTTGCGTGCACGGAGCTCCATCTGCTATTTTGACTCCTCTTGAGTTCAATTTCACTGAGCCTATTTGGTAAAGCAGAGTGGGAGAAAAGGAAAACTGGAAAGCCGGGGTTGTAATTCAGCAAGACTTTTAATACGATATGAAGTAAGCATTACAGAATGGAAGAGTGCAGTCTGTTAATGGTCTATTACACAGTCCAAAGGAAGCCAGAAGGTCGACGCTGATAACGAAAGGCGCTGCACTTTATAAGGTAAAGCTGAAATCGTGGCAGAAAAGTCCCACTTTCAAATATCAAAACATTTCCAGTCCACCAGGGAAGACATGATGCAAAGCAAATAACAACTGAAGAGGGAAAGGATTACATGAAACTGCTATTGATAGAAGATGAGGCATGACATGGAAAAGAGGTGTGGGCCCACTGTTCAGAGGTATCAAGCAAGGGAGGCTCCCAGTGACACAAAGGGTTTTCACCATCTCTGGAAGCCAGGCCCAGCTGCAGACTCAGATCTTGTGTTTTCATCTCCCAGGTCGATGCGTGGTCTGCAGGGTTTCATTCAGGCTGCTTTAAAAGGAGCCACAGTTTCCAAAGCGGGATCCACGGTGGCTTCTGTAAGACTGCTTGCTGTAACAGCCCCCTATCCTTGAGGAGCCCCTGAACCCAAAGGAGCCCCCATTTCCAAAGGTGTCCCCCATCCCTGAAACACCTCCACACCAAGAAGAGCCCCCCATCCCTGACATGCCTCCATACCCAACAGAACCCTGAGCTCCAAAGTAGCCTCCCATCCCTGACACGCCTCCAGTCCCAAAGGAGACCCCCTTCCCTGACATGCCAACGGAACTCCCCATCCCATAGGATTCCTCAGAGCCATATTGGATCACAGGGCCGTATGGCTGAGGAATTGAAGTTCCCACGATGCTCTCCTGGGAGCAGCTGGTGAGAGTTGGGCCCGGGAAGGTGAGGACAACTGGTGGAGCATACACCACAGCTCTCGAGTCCCCGCAGGATGTAATGCAGGGCTCAAGGTTTCTGCTGCAGGCGTACGGCTGTGTGCATGCCACCTCGCAGGTGGGCAAGCACTCAGAGCTGATGTTCATCATTTTTCTTGGGGAGCAGAGGTGTAGCTAGAAAAGACAGTGTGTGGTCAGGAAACCATCCCACTCAGGTTTCCAGTACATGCACCTCATCCTTCCCTGCAGCTGCCCACCAAGTCCTAGCTCAAGCCTCTCTTCCAGTCTCCATTTTTCCCCACAGTTTTCTTCCTGACCGACCCCATCTTAAGTCTTCTCACTTCTTCCTCTGTGTGCCAACCACATCTTTTATTCTTTAGAATCCCTCAGAAAACATTGCTCTCTGAGACTAAGTTTCCTGATCCTTATACAATTACTTGCTTAGAAAAGTCCCATTCATTCCCTTTTCTAAGTAAACCTGCAAGAAGGTTTGCTACTAAGAAAATCCTGAGTGGAAAGGAGAAGGCGAGGCTCTTCCCTACTCTGTTCTTCCCTTTATCTTAGTTTTCTTCTACTGACTTTTGCTCTTCTCTTTCTTCAACTTTTCCAAAATAACTAGCATTTTACAGGATAAGAAGACATATAAATTCTAAGTGATCTACAGCTAAAAAGACATGCATTGAGATTAGACTTACCCTGTTGTCTCCGAGGAATATGTCAGTGGAGATGGAAGGATAGAAGATGTCTTAGTTCCATACTCTGTTATATACATTCTTAGACAATAGGACGGATATGAGGTCATCCATTGTTCATTAAATTCTTGTCATTTATCACAAAAACATATTCTTCTAATCTTCTTAATTGTTCTCCTTTCAGTTCATAATTGGTGAATTACAACGCCCAGCAGTTTCCTTTTGTCCAAACTTAATGATTCTGATTGAAACTGGAGATGATCTCCCTGCGTGTTTATCCATAATGGCTTTCAGGAAGGCAGCTAACCAATGTGTCAGTCCCACAAATTATTTGCAAGCCTTGGGTTTAGGTATAATACCTCCCAAATTGCATCACTTTTGATGGGGCAGTCAGCATTCTTTGCACCCCCACCTGTACTCTGTTGACTGAGTGGTTGATCCAGCACCATGGCAGAATCAGGCCTCTTGGATTACTGTGAGCACAGACCAGGCATTGACCTGGGAGGTGAGAACGTGATGTCTGAGTTTCTAGATGGGACTTCTTCCGGAGATGGCGAAAACCCTTTGTGTCAGTGGGAGCCTCCCTTGCTCGATACCTCTGAAACGCAGGCCCACACCTCTTTTTGGCTTGGTTTTGTAAATGACAGCTTCTGTTAATCACCCTATGATTGTAGATACCTATTTTCATTGTGCCAATGTAAAAAAAAAAAAAAAAATGTAATTGGAAAGGCCTGACACAGAGATTGTCAATACAACTGTGACAGAATAAGAACAACAGGTGGAAAGTGGACTCCTCATAGGCAATGACTGCTGTAGCTGTCCCTGGAAGTGAGGAAGTTTCTGCTTCATGTTGTGTTGCCATCTCATTCTGCAGTGTATCCTATTTCCCCTCTGAATTAAAATTAAATCATGTTCAGTTTTCCTTTCTCTCGAGGACAGTTTTGGTCCTATCTTTTCCACTAGCTCATTAGGCCTCCTAGAGCTTTTAACGTAGCCTATGAGCAGCAATTATGTGTTTTTATGGTAATATGATAGTAATTGCTTAAGTAATACAGGTGTTGTGAAAGTGGATAGTTGAATGAGGCATTCAAAATTAAATATGCAAAGCAGTTTGGGATTGCATTTCTGTAGGGCGCAGAGGTTTCTGAAGCTGATGACTCAATAATTTGTGCTGGCGTAGGAACAGGCAACAAGCAGAAGTCCTTTGCCACAGTCAACCCTCAGATCCATCATTTTCCATCAGTGCAAATATTTCACTTCGTGTCAAATGACGGATGAGAGCTGAAGAAAATCAACCACATAAGCTTTATTTGATGACTGAGACTGACCACATTGTCTTTGCAGGATAAATTGCAGAAGCAATTTAGGAATTTTCTTTTACTATGGCCTTATCTGAGGGTTGCATTTATATGACAGCATAATTGCTTTCAGATCCCAGTGGCGTGCGAGGGAGAGTTTCACAAGTGATGAGTAACAGGAGACTGAGGAATTATGCCCTGTTTTGTTGTTTTCTGTAGCTATTGCTGGGAGTAGGAATGGGAAGAGACTGGTAAATTTCCAAGACTGGTCTATTGAATGCTAAAGACACATTTAAGCTTGGCTCTCCTGTTTTTGACTGGTGTTATTTGGAAAATAGATGGTTGAAATCAGAAACCAAGCAAAGATTTATTTACTTTTTTTTTTTTTCAATACTCCTTGTTGAACTATAAAATCATTCACTTTTGGGCAGTCGTGAAGGATGAGCTGAAACGCGGAGTCTATCAGCAGAGACAGATCACAGAATATGACTGTCTTCGGTCCCTGGGTCCCATGCTGAAAATCTAGCCTATATATCTTTGTCAAAGTTGAGGTGAAAATAGTGGTCAGAGAAATAAATCAATGAAGCCTTTTTGGAGACAGTAGAGAAAAAAGCTATTTTCTCTTAAAGATTTAAGCAACCAGTGCTCAGCTGTCAACCAGCTGCATGAATACGTATTTCATAATCAAAGAGGTTTCAAGGTGAAAAGGTGAAAAAGAAAAACGTGAACGAACGTACTGATGCAAGATAGCTTTAATGGGAAGTACAGTGCACACTTGGTGAAAGCAGTCACAGAGCACACAGGACATTGCCCTGAGAGCTCAGTGTAGCCCAGGAATGGGAGACATTGGCTCTTCAGAAGTAACCACAGCTTCCCCCACTAGATCTGCGGAACCCGGAGGAGCCGCTGCCTCCATAGCAGCTCCCTATGCCAAAGGAGCGCCCACCCCCATAGGAGCCCCCACCGTAGGAGCTGCCTCCTCCAAATCCGCCTCCGTAGCAGCTCCTGGAGATGATGGATCTTCTGCCTCCATACGAGCCCCCGGAGCCAAACGACCTGCCCCCACCATAGGAGCCCCCCATGCCATAGGAGCTGCCCCCTCCATAGGAGCTGCCCCCTCCATAGGAGCCCCCCATGCCATAGGAGCTGCCCCCTCCATAGGAGCTGCCTCCTCCATAGGAGCCCCCTATACCATAGGAGCTGCCCCCTCCATAGGAGCTGCCCCCACCATAGGAGCCCCCTGATTCACTGGATCCCAGTGCCCCCGAGAAGCCCCCGATGGGTGTCGGGAACGAGCTGCCCACGAAGCTCTCCTGAGGGCAGGAATTCAGGATGGGGCCTGGGAAGGTGATGAGCACAGGTGGGGGATAGACGACGGCACGGGAGTCCCCGCAGGAGGTGACACAGGGCTGGCTGCAGACGTTGGCATAGGGCTGCGGGCAGGTCACCTCGCAGGGTGAGGAGCATCTGCTGCTCATCAGCTGTCCTCCTGAAGACATCTTTTGTGATGCAGGTACACCTGCAGCAGGACATCAAACAGAAAGACAGGGCTCAGAAACTGGAATGACAAAAGCTTGCAGCACTGAAGTTTTGCATCAGCATGGAAAGAAAAGGTGAAAGATGACTCGAGAAAGGTTCAGATTTATCTCCCTTACACTTTTTTTGGCACATGTGTGAACAAGCAGCTGGTACTTCCCAGTTTAGTCCCTGCTGCTCTAGAAATACTGATGAACATGGAGAGCACAGCCAAAGTCTATGGGTCTTTAGAAGACCTTTTAGATTGTGTTGGTTTACAGTGCATTGCTCTGGAGCGATCTGACAACACTGAACTGATCAGAGCATCTGCGAGAATTCAGTCCTACTGTTAAATACCTGTATCTAAAAAGACATGCCTTAAAATGATAACAAAAACTAGAAGGAAAGAGCACAGCTTAGCATCACGCTTCCTATAGAAGAACTATGTCCTAAGAGAAGTGCAGAGAATAGTTTCCTAAAGCTTCCTATAGAGAATGAAGGAGATCCAACTCACCAAGTCTGGAGAAGTGTAGACGAAGAGCGGCTGCGGATGAGACTGCAGCACTCAGAGCACTCATATTTATATCCCTTTTCAGACCACCAGTAGGATGTGAGCCACGCTTTGTGCAAGAGCTTCCTACCTATTGCCACACCATGTTTTGCTGTATGGATTATTTCTTTAATTGTTCTAATTGTTCTCTTAAGTGATGTGATCACAGCTTTATTCTCAACTCCAAGTCACGTTACAAGCATTTTACAAGCATAATGAGTTTTAGTTTATTCTCTGACCACGACAGATTCACAGAGCCGTTGATGTTGTCCCTGGCCCTCATTGAAATTGAAATGGGAATGATTCTATGATTCTATGCAAGAACTGTATCCAGCTGATAAACTGCTTTTACGCATAATATTCCATTTCTCTTCTTCAGCATTGGGGTAGAAATGGTGAGGTGGTGAGCAGAATGCTGCCACTCACCAGTGGTGGGAAGAAGCAGAAGGCAGTGCCCAGGGTCCTCCACGTAAATTGGTATTTCTCAACTGTAGAAGACTGACATTAACTGAGCAGCTAACGAAGAACTGCTGACTAGCAAAAACTGTCAAATCAGGAGCTGCCCACTGATGCCTGACTGAACTCGTTTGCATTCTGATGCAAGGTTTTAACTGTATAAGCTCCTCATGCTCTATTTTCTAATGGTGTTTGAAAACACAGGAAACCTGTGGTGGAAATATTAAGCGTAGCGTGACAAGTGGAACAGGCTGGAAACCAAACCAATTCGTTTCAGATCCTCTGTGGTTGCTCTCATCCCACAGCTGTGACTGAGAGCCAAAGCCTGCAGTTACTTCAGATTCCTTGGACTCAGAAGCAAAACACCAAAGTTGGATGTTTGATACTGCTGGCATGTATTCACCTGACACTCGTTATAACTCCACAAAAAGGTCGATCACATCTGATGATCTCCCAGTGGTTATTGGTAAAGGAAATTTTGCATGGAGAGATCTCTCCCTGTTTATGGTCTCTTAGCCCTGTCTTCTGATATGTGAGACTTCCTAGCACTATTCTAGAAATACTGCTGGGGTATTCTAGGATAGGATAGGATAGGATAGGATAGGATAGGATAGGATAGGATAGGATAGGATAGGATAGGATAGGATAGAATAGGATAGGATAGGATAGGATAGGGTAGGGTAGGGTAGGGTAGCGTAGAGTAGCGTAGAGTAGCGTAGAGTAGCGTAGAGTAGCGTAGAGTAGCGTAGAGTAGCGTAGAATAGAATAGAATAGAATAGAATAGAATAGAATAGAATAGAATAGAATAGAATAGAATAGAATAGAATAGAATAGAATAGAATAGAATAGGAGNAATAGAATAGAATAGAATAGAATAGAATAGAATAGAATAGAATAGAATAGAATAGAATAGAATAGAATAGAATAGAATAGAATAGAATAGGAGAGTCTTTTCCATTCTTAAAACTCTTACAGTTGTTCTACTTTAAACCACCTTTAGACACACTCCACAAGCATCCATTCCATGTCCAAAAAGTCTTTATTTGTTCCCTAGTGGTGCCTCCTGGAGAACATCTGTCTTGCTAGACTATCACAGCTCTCCTGGAAGGTGACAAAAGGAGGAGAGCAATAAAAACATTAAACGTTCTCACGCAGTGCTTCCTTGTAGTTAATTGGATGACACTGTACATTTGATGAAGGTCCTCTGTAAGCAGTTATTTGGGTGGATGTTAGACAGGAGAACTGACCTGCCCCATCTGAGATGATGCAGGGATGAAATTCGCAACTCTCCCAACGATTTGCAATTCCGAATTTCAACAGAATCTTCTGCAGAACAGAAAATGGTTCTCCTGACAAACGAAAACTTGTGTCTTTGTCTTCCTAAAGACTGATGTCTTTACCTTGCTCAGCAAACAGAGCTCAGTTCATTGCCATTGCAATTCAAATGAGGTCAGGAGATGGCACTAGTCATAAAATCGAATATAAAAAATACTATTTAAGGATTACAGTAAAACAAAGGGCGTGTTGAGTATATAGAATGATGTGGGGCTGATTTACTAACCATTATCAGTTATCAAAACAATTATCACAATTAGAAGTAGCTTATACAGCAAAATGCTTTGCTGCCTAACTATTATGCCCCATGTGCAGAAGCGTGTTGCGTATCCTGCTAGCAGTCAGAAGGGCTATATAAAGGCACTGCACTTCTTCCAGGTTCACCAGCGACTTCACTTCATCAGGTTTTCTCTGTGAGCCTGGTAAGTACTTCTCCTTAAGTCTCTTTACAATTATTGAGATGCTTCTCTCACTGTTTGACTGGGGAATGAACTCTATGTCAGTTCTCTGTGATGCTCAGTAGTGTTGGTCTTGTTAAATATCAGGATTTTCGTAGCCATTCAGCTGTAGCCATTGGTAGATAAATGGTCTTAAAATGCGAGGCTGTGTTCTCCCAGACTACAAAGGGAAGGGGTCAGTGAAATCCCTTTAATTTGATAAGGAGGTTACAACTTGCAGCTTGGCAGCAATTAAAAGATGTTTATATGTAAATGCAGAAGTGATAACCTCAGCTGATTTCTGCTTCTAACTACACAGTCTGTCAAATCTGCCTCCAAGGGAACACATTCACTGACATCAATGAGGCAGAAATTGGTCTCTAACAGAACTAGTGGTGGAACACTGACCAGAACAAACACTGGTTCAGATACAAGGCAGGAGGAAGGTACTTTGGAAAGATTTATTTCTTACTGGCTGCTACATCAGACTGCAAGAGACTTGCATTTGGATCTGTATTATTTAGACTTAGCCATACTGAAAAACAATATTTCAGACAGAGTAGAAGATAGGTAATATTATAAGAAAATATAGTAAGAAAATAGTATCATAAGAAAATGATTTATTCCATAGGAAGCACACAGTTTGTGCTATCACAAAGCTGGTACAAAAGCATAGAGATGCACTTATATTCTATTTTAACTCCTTAACCACTGCTGCAGGTGTACCTGCATCACAAAAGATGTCTTCAGGAGGACAGCTGATGAGCAGCAGATGCTCCTCACCCTGCGAGGTGTCCTGCCCAGAGCCCTATGCCAACGTCTGCAGCCAGCCCTGTGTCACCTCCTGCGGGGACTCCCGTGCCGTCGTCTATCCCCCACCTGTGCTCATCACCTTCCCAGGCCCCATCCTCACCTCCTTCCCTCAGGAGAGCTTCGTGGGCAGCTCGTTCCCAACACCCATCGGGGGCTTCTCGGGGGCACTGGGATCCAGTGAATCAGGGGGCTCCTATGGTGGGGGCAGCTCCTATGGAGGGGGCAGCTCCTATGGTATAGGGGGCTCCTATGGAGGAGGCAGCTCCTATGGAGGGGGCAGCTCCTATGGCATGGGGGGCTCCTATGGAGGGGGCAGCTCCTATGGAGGGGGCAGCTCCTATGGCATGGGGGGCTCCTATGGTGGGGGCAGGTCGTTTGGCTCCGGGGGCTCGTATGGAGGCAGAAGATCCATCATCTCCAGGAGCTGCTACGGAGGCGGATTTGGAGGAGGCAGCTCCTACGGCGGGGGCTCCTATGGGGGTGGGCGCTCCTTTGGCATAGGGAGCTGCTATGGAGGCAGCGGCTCCTCCGGGTTCCTCAGATCTGGTGGGGGAAGCTGTGGTTACTTCTGAAGAGCCAATGTCTCCCATTTCTGGGCTGCACTGAGCTCTCAGGGCAATGTCCTGTGTGCTCTGTGACCGCCTTCGCCAAATGTGCACTGTACTTCCCTGTCATTAAAATTATGTTGCATTCAAACTCAACTCTCTATTTTTTTCCTTTTAATCCATGTTTTCAAGTCATCTCTTGAGTAGTTCAGCACATCTGCAGTTTTCTAAATAAGAATCAAGCCCCTTTATTGCACCAACGTGTGGTGGTTGATTGGTAAGATTAATAAATCTTACACCAGATCCTTCAGTATTTGTGGTAATGTCACGTAGCATAGAATCAAAGAGGTAAATCAACCAATGCTTTCCTAGAAATACAGCCTAGTGCCAGACATGCTCCTTTTGAGAACAGGGACCTACAATACCTGTTTAAATTAATTATAATGTAATAATTATTTGATACGAAGGGCTCTGGTTTTAGATTTTTCTAAAGAACTTCTGAATATTGGGATTTGTGTGCATATATGCCCTTGGGCTCTGGCTTAACTAAGTGCTCCCTGTTCCGCTTAATTCCTATGAGGATACTTTCCCATAATAACATGACTCATCCTTATGAATCTGGTCATACCACTCTGCTCACTCTGCACCAGAAGGAACTCCTGGACAATATAAACTAGAAATTATTACCCAGTACTTTAAATCTATTCTATTATTTCTCTTGAAACTACCACCCAACACCCACTTTTGATTTAAAATCTTTTGGGAATCATTCATCCCTGCCAAATTATTTCAATTGCTAATTAGAGTTATAATGAATTTTTTGCATGTTCTTCCTTCTCAATCACAGCTTACTTGGAGAAATCTCCAGCCTCCCTCCCCCCCCCAAGTTATTTGCATCTATTCTTGGTCTCATTTCACAGAAACTACCCAGCACCTTTGATTTGTTTGGTTCAGAGAAGCTCACATAAAGGGATATAAAACTGTACAACATTTATTCAAGGTGAAAGGCAGTAAAAACCCCTTTATATTCAGTGGGGTAATAGGAGATGAAGTCATTGGCTTACAGTGCAACAAAGAAGACCAAAATTTGTTTGAGGGGGAAAGAACTCCCTCCCAGCTGCAGGAGCAGTGAGGTGCTGACATACTGACAAAGGAGACAGCAGCATGCCAATGTTGGGACACTGTTGAGAGCAGCTCAGACAAATCTTTTCCAGGGATAATTCAGGAGAGAGTATGGGATGAGAAAGCTCAGCAGTGCTCTTTCCATAGCTGTTTCATGTAATTCCATTTTTCTTTCTTTCCAGAATGATCTCTTTTTTGAGCCTCTTGAATTGCTCAGCAGTTTGTGAAGGATGTTCTCCTCCTCGAGCAATTCACATCCATGTAACTTGTTCACAGCCACACTTGTTACTTCTCTAGTTTCCGAGTTACCCAAAAATCCTCTCCCGGCGGTGACTGCATGACTACCTCCTCATCACTGCCTCTATAAACGTAAACAAACATCGCCGCGAGAATAAATGCATGCGTGGATCCGAGAGCTGGGCTCAGGCGCTCCCTCTAGAGCCGCTCCCGGAGCTCGGGCACCTGAGGGCGGCTCCTGCAAACCGGCTCCTGCTGCGGGCTCTGCAGGAAGGGAGGCTGAGATTGAGGGCAGGAGACTGAGGCTGGAGGGGTCCTGAGATTGAGGGCAGGAGGCTGAGATTGAGGGCAGGAGACTGAGGCTGGAGGGGTCCTGAGACTGAGGGCAGGAGGCTGAGACTGAGGGCAGGAGACTGAGGCTGGAGGGGTCCTGAGACTGAGGGCAGGAGGCTGAGACTGAGGGCAGGAGACTGAGGCTGGAGGGGTCCTGAGGCTGAGGGCAGGAGGCTGAGGCTGAGGGCAGGAGGTTGAGGCTGGAGGGGTCCTGAGGCTGAGGGCAGGAGACTGAGATTGAGGGCAGGAGTCTGAGGCTGAGGGGTCCTGAGGCTGAGGGCAGGAGACTGAGAATGAGGGCAGGAGGGATCCTGAGGCCATGGGCACAGGTCAAAGCCCTGGGAGGAGGCTGCAGGGTGGGCTGAGCACCAGCAGAGTGCAGGAGATGGGCTCAGAACTAAGGGAAGGAGGTGGGATGATGCCGGGATCTGCTCTCTGAAGGTTCCAGAGGCTGACATGTCCGGCTGTGCCTGGTCAGAAACCACTGAAATCCTCTCTCAGCATCACATCTCGTCTCCCCTGAACATCTCCAGAACAGTGGGTAAAAGCTGCAGGTGCAGCTCTGCCTGGGTAAGAATAATTCTTGTTGTCACCACGCTCTTGGGTTCATCCAAGCAAAGGGTGCCTGCACACACTGAGTAGTTTCTGGGTTCCTAACCTTCCCCTCCCTCTCCCCACCCCCCAATACCCGCATGTATATATTTCCATTTATTAGTGATGTTGTAACTTCTGTGCTATCAATTATCTCTTCGAAGCAAAGGGATTTCAGAGGATCCTCTAGGCAAGAGCACATACTGAAAATGTTCTGAGGAAATGCTTTCAGATAGTTTTGCAAACACCCACTAATGTTTTATACATGCAAAGTATTGTGGTGTTAGGAGGTTAATAACAGGCTGCCAGTATTAAACTCCACAGTATTGAATCATAGCGTCACTTTAAAATATATATGTCAAGGCCACCCATGTGATCCTCTGATTCAAGCAATGATAAGCACCTTGGGAATTTGGATCTCTTTGCTTTGTTTTGTTTTCTGATTAAAAGCCAGCTCTGCATTTGTTAGCCTAATCATACTATTTAAAACACGTTGGCCAAATATTCACCTTTCTGAACCAAGGCATGTTTAAAAAAATAAATAGTATTATGTCATCTGAGGGTGCTGGGTCTGTGCTTCAAACACAGAGAGATGCTGTTCATCACAGCATGTCAAGTCAGGCACAGACTGGTAACTCTGCATCACCAAAGCCTTCATGAGCAATCTTAAATAAAGCAGTGGTGCTCTTTTCCCTGGCCAGCCTGCATGGTAAATGAGGTTGTTCCAGCCTTGCTTGCTTTGCCAGAACTCTGCTCCCTTACCCGGGTCAGGCACATTTAGGTCTCTGCGTTTAGGAATTTTTCTGATGCAGCTGTGACCATAACCACGGGAGAAGGAACTGGAGGGACAACGATTTAATCCAAACCAGACTGAGCAGTTCCTAGATCCTGCTATCACCAAAGGGAGCTTTCTCCCCTCGTGTTTCTTCCTGGGCTTGGCTGAGGTTGCTGCCACACCAATGCCTTGCACGGTAATGCATCCTTGCTTGGAAGAGACTCCAACATAAAGTGAGGAGGGACCACAGGCGATGCTTGGCCCCAGGAGTGTCTCTCCAAGGCAATCCTGGACACTACAGTCATACAGTGACTACAGTTTCTGTAAACATGCCCTAACAAGCATCAAACTAGCAAGCACACTTACTGCTAATATTAGGTTAGGCTCTTATGCATTCTTGGAGGTCAAGATGCTTAGGGAAGGAAAACAAACCCCCGTTTTCTAAGGAATGGATTCCCACAGAGGCTCTGAGCTGCTGCAGCATGGCCAGGGCTGTGTGAGAGCCGGGGTTTACTCGTATAGGTTGCCTTCACACTCTCAGGGCTTCGAGAATGGGTTTGACGCTTAAAACCCTGAAATGAAAGGAATCCAGGGACGGGACTGTTGAAGGCACATGCTGGTTAGAATAGGGTAATCAACACAAACAGCAAGCAAAACAATTACTGTAATTACACGTCAAATTTTGTTTGGGGAGTAATGGAACCTAATGCACAAATATGACGTTATTTTCTTGCATCAGCCTGGTGGTCCAGGACGGTATATAAAACCACCCATGATTCAGACACCTTCCAGCAGGTTCTCGTGACTTCTCCTCGGTGAACAGAGTAAGTTGGATTCTGATATAATTTCTTCTTTCTAAAAAGAAAACAAAAGCAAAAACAAACAAACGAAAGATCAACATTTTTGGAAATATCTGGGTTTATTTCGGGGCTGAATTTTGGATTAATATTCGGCAATTTTGTACGATAGGAATTATTTTCATGAGAAAGACATTTGCTTACTATTCTTTTGAAGGCGGTGATGGACTGAGGTTTTAAAGTACATTTGAATTCTGGATAAAATTAAAGACATCTACTTCTGTTGTTATACAGAGATTTAATGCATATGGCCTTTAGGGAGCCTTAGTATATTTTAGCAAGTGTTACACATCTGGCAGCATTGTTCAGACCTCATGGCTTCTGATTTGTATCTAACTTTGGGCAGAGACACGATGGGTGAATATTGAGACAGGCAATACAAAGAGTGAGATGGTGAGATGGCTGCAGTCACCCTTCGGAGCGGAGCCAGACCTCAGGACTCTGCGTGTTTCTGGATGTGGCCCTACAGAGCTTCTGGTCTGAATTTGGGAATGCTGCACCTGAGACCCTCTTAGGCACTTGTCCTGAGTAGCCCGGGACAACATTTTGGCATTGCTACCTGCAGCTATGCAGAAAAATTGGGAACATAGTGACTGTCTACTTAGGGTATATATTTCTCCAGGAGTTGCTTTGGGTGTTTTTGTTCTATTTATGCAAAGAAATGCTCTTATGCAAAGCTTTCAACAGGCTGTGAAAGCATATATTAACCTGTATATATGTTTTATACTGTATGTTATGCATTTGGGTTTGATTTCTTAGGCATAATTTCCCATGGTTTTGATTCTGCTGAGGCAGTTGCAGGTCAGTTGAAGAGCACTGAACTGATAGATGAAGTGGCTTGAAAGGGTGGGAGCCTGAAGATAACGTCTGGATTAGGGCTTAAGGGCCAGGAGAAGCTTAGGTGAATAATGTCTATTTTGGCATTGTCTCTAAAGCAAAAACAAAAAAAAAAAAATCCAAGAAAAATAGCTTGAGTCAAATTGAACCCCACCTAGGCTTTTCTAATATGCTGCTCAGCTAGACAATAAATAAATAAATAAAAATAGATAATCGCTTTGGCTAAAAACGAAGTACTCCATTCAACCTCAAACAACAGATTGCCTAGTTCCTTCTTTTGGCCCTTTGATTTGGCATTTGCATACGCTTGAAATGACAGCTCAAAATGTGTTTTTATGTTTTCCAAATTACTTCTCCACCCTTTGATTTATTTTAAAAGGAAAAGGACATTGAATCCACAGTGTCTCTTCAGGGCTCAGATTTGCTTAGCTCCAGCACTGACCCTGGCCTGTTGTCTCTTTGGGGTGTTATTTGCTTATTTCTTGCAGGTCTACAGCACGGCTAAACGATGTCTTGTGAAAAAACCCTGTGCACGGAGCCGTGTGCTGCCGTAGGAAATGTGAACCGCCCTGAGCCCTGTGCTGCTGCCCACAGTGAGCCCAGCGTCATCGCCTGCCCCGACTCCCGCGTCATCATCTTCCCACCACCAGTGGTCGTCACTATTCCAGGGCCCATCCTCACCACCTACCCACAAGAGACCATCGTGGGCTCCACAGAATCAGCCGAGCTGGCCTCCGCCCTGGAGTCGGGTGTAGCCATCGGCTCATCACAGAAAGGTGCTGAGTGCGCACTGCCCTGCGCCGAGCCCTGTGCCACGAAGCTCGTGACAAAGTGCGAGGCCCCGTGTCCACCTCCGTGTCCACCTCCGTGTCCACCTCCGTGTGCACCTCCGTGTCCACCTCCGTGTGTGCCCCCATGTCCTCCTCCATGCGTGCCCCAATGCGTGCCCCAGTGTGAGCCGCAGTGCGTGCCTCTGTGTGTGCCGGAGCGCTCCTACACTTATTCCACCCAGTGGAAGCATCCTTGCCAGAGGGGCTTCTGCAAGACGCTCTAATCAGCCTACAGCAGAGAATAATCACAGGAACACAGCAAGCAAAGGAGTGAACGGATACGGCGCGTCATTTACAGGCATGGCTTTCATGGTTCTTCCTACTGCAGAGGGAAGTGACCCAGAATCAGGACACTGCTTCTAATTCCTGTATACTGCTTTAGCTTAGATTAATGCTTTCTTTATTCTTGTGGCTTTGCATCTTACATCTGTGCTTTTAACTTCCTCTACACAGTTTAACTGTGATTTAAACAAACAAAAAAAGCACACCTAGAGATTTGAATGTCATACTCAGCAAAAATGAGGAAAAAGAACATCTTGATGAAATGTGCCACACTAGAATGGGTAACTGGTTCTAGCTTTTCTTGTTTCTAGAAATATACGCTTTCTAGACTGCATAATTCTTTCTGCAAATGTTTACTCCACTCTGCATTCACATTAAAAGGCTGCTGCATCAAACCATTGGCCTTCTGAATCTCCTTTTTCCTCTGCTTCTCATTTGCAATGCTCTCTTGGAGATACTCTGTCTTATATAGAGGAACAGAAGCTGTCCTCAACATTCTTCCCAGACCAGCCACAACTTGATGCCCAGGGAAAACTAAGGGTTTGGTTCTGCTGTGAAAATTGGAATATCTGCTGTACATTCTAGGCTGCAGGCTGGAAACTAGTGAGCACAAGTACAAGTCATAGGGAAATGTGGGTCTGTGTTTTCTAAGGTATATGCCTTGAGATTATAGCAAAATGTATATATTTTTAAAATATTATGTCCTAATGTGTATCCAGTCCTATTTGGAAGTCTTCTGACAGGTTGCAGTTCTTCATATTTCTGCATTAAAACTTTCCCAGCCTGCTTTTGGAAAAAACAAAAAACAAAAAACAACACTCATGAATATTAGCAGTCGTCTGAGGACTTGAAGTACCAGTTCCTTATTTCTGTGTCTGCTCAGCTGGTGCCAGCAGTGAGTCCCTCCAGGCAGACGCTACTTGGGACGTCAGCTGTGTCCTGCTCATGCCAAGCAAATTCACATGCTGTTTTTATTCTAAAGATTATTTTGATTTCCTTCTTCTCTAATGGCTACATACGTGTGCTGGCTTATTTAAAGCACAGCCTCTTTGTGCCTAGGAAATACTACCTCATTCTGGCAATAATACCCACCCAAAAACATCCCAAGATTTCCGCAGAACAAAGGGCCGCCAGAGTGCTTCACCGGCACCTGCTGAGGTATTACACATATAATATGGTATGTTAATACAATGTTAATAGTATATTACTTGGGTTACATTCCTCAAGACTCTGTAATAACTCTGATCTGAAAAAAAAAAAAAAAAAAGGTCATGATTTCACATACATTTACTTCCATATTTACTGAGGATATTTTATTTTAGTAAATGGATGATTTTCAAGATAAAGTTGCTTTTCTTTTGTTTTATGATGATAGCTTTTACCAATCAAGATGCACGGCTGCTTCCAATCATCTTGATTTCAAGAGAGAGGCACGCTGGGACCCCTTAGCTGAGCAGTTCCAGGTATACAAGATCATCTTCCAGGTGACCACATTTTAAAAAGAACCTACTTGTTAACAATAAAGCAGTTGCCATGACAAAACGTCAAAGGTATTAAAGCAAAGACTCCGGGCACCAGCAGGAACACGCCTTCCTCTGCACTGCCCTTCCCTGCCAGGTGGGGCCGTGCTCGGAGCAGGCCACCCCACCATGGGGGAGCTGCGGGCATGGGGGAGCTGCGGACACAGCGGAGCTGCCTGGAAGTGCAGGCCCTGCTGGAAGTGCATGTCCACTCAGAAACGCAGGCCCACCAAGAAGTGCAGGCCTTAGTGGAAATGCAGGCCCCAGCAGAAGTGCAGGCCCCAGTGGAAGGACAGGCCTACCAAGAAGTGCAGGCCCCAGTAGGAGTGCAGGCTCCCTGGCTGCACACTGAGGCTGCTGCCACCCTGTGGTGCCGGCCTGCCTCTGTTGGGCTTGTGGAGAACTCTTGGAATGTGCTCCAGGCAAGCTGAAGTGCAAATTTTACTGCAAATGGAGGTGCCAAAATTGTCTGAAAGCCAAGGGATATGCTCCAGTGCACACCACAGGCCAGGGTCATGGTGAACCAGCCATAAAAGCAGCCTGGCTTCATGTCTAGGATCCTCGGTGCCCACCACGCCAGGAGGGCTGCTGCTAGTCCACAAGCTTTGCAAAGCTTTACTTGATTCCTCTTTGTAAAGATAGCCCTGATGAAAGCCTGTGCCAGCCCCTTGCTTCAACCTCTTTTTTTGTTTACCCTGTGAGACAGATCCAAGTGTCACTTTGCCCGCTGCTTTTCTTTTCACCATTTTATGCTGTTGCTGATGTTTTATTGAATGTGAGTCATTATTATGTCACTTTTCACAGAAAAATGTAGTTGCTGCTTTAAAGCTAAATGACACTTCCATGGAGAATCTTGGATCAGGCTCAGCTGTTGCTATCTTTTGACACATCTAACATGAATTATAGTATTTCCTAAACGCTGCAGCTGAGTTCTGGTGTTTGGTCGCTGATGTAAATGAAATAGCAGAGAGATTTGGCCATGCTAGCAGGGAAAAGCAGCTAGACAAGTAGGAAAACAAAGGTGGTTGGGAAGACCTATTGGTTCATGTTTACAGGTGAGAAAAAGATGCTCAGAATGTGGCAAACTTTCAGAACAGCTTATTAAATAAAATCCCCGGAAAGTCTGGGCCCCCTGGATTGGTGTGGGGCACAAAACCCCCTGGAGTGAGTTCAGAAGCCTTCATCTTTGTGTTGCTACTTTTCAGAGTTACCTGTCCCTAAGTAATGTCCTTGGCTACCTGTGTTTATGGTTATTCTTTAGAATTGCTATGATAAAACAAAAGGTAATATAAGATCGACAAGTATCAGCAGTTATTGCACCATGAGCAAGCAGCATTTTCAGAACAGTAAGGAATGTTTCATCATACATTGTGCTCACAATGCCGTATCCCTCATCAAGATTTAATCTTTGCACATGAGTCAGCCCTGCAAGTCTTCAAGGCAATATTTAGTTTCCAAAACTTGAGTCAGTAAAACATGCAAATGAACCAAAAGATATTATTTTGCAAAGGTGATGTGTAAGAGGTTGATCCTCCCAAGCAAGTTCCTATTCCCTCCCTGTGACGCTTCTATGCCAGCCTACAAAAAGAAATCACCAGGTTCTAAGTGGCATAAGGAATAGACTTTTGCCAAATGAGAAAGAGCAAGAGAGACCTGATTCATAACATTCTTTCAAATATGTATATCTGGAGCTGAGCACCATCCAAAGTAATAGCTGACCACATGTCATATATATGCAGACCAAAGCCTATTCGTGGTCAGAAAAAAAGGCATGGTGTATTTAATGCAGCAAACCCAGGCTACTGACAAAGTTCTTGGTGATGATGGCTGTGCTTTATCGGAATAGGTTAGGACACAGCTCTGTGCCCTGAGTATACTCATCACTCCTCACCATATTTGTGTTTCTGTGCTTAATCTGCTCATGCTTTTTTTTTCTCTGTTGATGAACTTGCTGCCAATGTTTCGAAATGATCTCTAGATTATGTTGAATCACTGTGGAGATCCCTGGAGCAACAGCCTGGGAAAGTCTTGGGCTTGCTCAGAACAGGTGGTTCAGGAGACACTGAATTCAGCTCTCTGACCTCAGTGCTGTGCAGGGTTATTAGCATCCCAGTAATCGCTGGAGTGAGATGCCCCAGTTTTGAGTAATTGTTCCTGTCTAAAACATAGCACTGGTGTTATTTCAGTACATTGGTTAAATCAAAGCTTTTTTTACTTTATTTTTGGGTCTTTTTTCTTTTTTTTTTTCCTTTTTTTTTTTTTTTTTCCTTTTTAAACATGCAGCCCTCACTCCTGCACACAGATGAAAGCATGGCTATGGCAGGGAGCCCATGCTTGCATGGAGATGGGCAATTGTACCTAGCTGCTGCTATGGAGAGTGCTCTGATGTTGCGTATCCCTTTGTTTAGCATTTAGAGGAGTGTTATGCAAAAATGTTCACTACTTTGATGGTGGAGTGTTACTGACGCTGTACTAGGTAGCCTATTTCACTTCCTGGGAATAGGGTGAGGAATGGGAAGAACCCATGAGGTGGTCACAGGCAAAGGATTCCAATAATGACGGATTGGGATCCATCCTGACGGTGACTCTAATCGTGTCTAACTGATGGATGTTTGGAGGTGGTACTCCAAAACATGTGTTAGTATACAGTTCATCACTTCTGGCTCATAGGATTTCTTTAGAAGCTTTTGATTCTGGACAGACTTGCAGCATCTAACTTGAACTATGGACATCCCAAGGCACTACCGGGGTCCTGAGAGCCAGTCACTGTGCTCCTCTGCCCACTCTGTCCTTCCCAGTGCATGCAGTGCTCAGGGAGGAGGAGCTGGCTTGGTCTGACTTGACAAGACAACACATATATTCCCCATCAAAATAACAACCCCAGTTTTTCCTGGTCAACAAACCGTCATCAAAAGTAACAGGAGCTCTGAACTCAACCAGAAAACTCACCACTGAAGTTCAGTGTAGTATTTTCATGCCATAAATTATTCATTTGTTATTGCTGCTGACTCACAAGTGCTAGAGACCAATGTGTTGAGGGTAAATGTTAGTAAAGTCACCAGTAATGCTGTTAAGGTCAGCTTTAAAGCAATTAGCATGAGCATAGTTTCTTAACGGCCATTACTGTTCTAGCACCTATTAGTTGGTAAATCTAACTACTGTTATATCACTATCACTCTAAAATTGTCCCCTGCTATTTTGCATACTAATAATTTATGCTTGTGTGGCAAATTCTTGAAGTCTCATGGCTTGAGTTTCTGCAGTATCTGTCCCTTGAGGGTGTCCACTATAGCTTGAACATCTAACAATTAGTGGAATTTAAAAACTACACAAATTCACAGGTCCAAAAGTTCCAATCTGGAATTTTCTGCTGATTCCCAATAAAGAGTGTCAGCTGTGTCAAAAACCAGCCTAGATTCTTCCCCCAGGAATTTAGGCATGCTTGTGCATTATTTTTACTGATTTATCATTTTGGCTCCCTGCTGCAGGTAGTTGTAGTGTTGATGGTAACATCCCTGGCATGGTGCAAGGTGGCTCTCCATCCTCATCTGCTTTGGGTTTGGCTGAAGGCAGCGTCACCTTGAGATATCAAAGGACAAGGATGAAAGGTGATAGCAAACTTTCAGACTGCAAAAATGACAGACGCTTGTAGAGGCTTTGATTGCAAGAACTGTGATTATCAAGGTCTTGGGAGAGACCTTCCATTCTCTGTACAAAACTCTGTCTTTACAGAAACATAAAGTGGACCTCTGGATAAGGATGATGGGTGGCATAATGCAGCCTTCTGAGTAGGCATCTTGCCATTCAGTTCAGCAAGATAAAAGGGAGGGTGCCTCCCGTGTAGGCTGAGCAGCATAAACACGCCTTTCTTCAATTCATTCCTCTCTTGTGCTTGTTTACACCCTTGACAATTTAAGCCCTGTTGTTTATAGCATAGATTACGTTTAAAGTGTGTGGGATGGTTATGAGGAAGCTCTAGGCAATGCTTATCTGGGTTGTTCTAATTTTTCCACAGAATAAAGGACTTCAAAGTACCTCTGCATGATTAACATGGTGTAGATACAGTGCTCTGTTATGATAAAGTTAATGGCATGTTACTGCAGTTTTAAGTCTTGGTAATGAGTAATAGTTTCACTTTAAAACATGATCTTATCTCCCGAAGCAGACCCTTCATATCTCTGCAGATCCAGGTTATTTTCTTTGCCATGAAAGACAGATATTGGTCAGGTTATGCTGAAGTTGAGCCGATAAATTTTGGAGCCTTCTGATCTTTACACGATGCAAATTGAAAAGAAAGAAAAGGGGATTACCCTACACCAAATCTGGACATAAAAAAGATAGAAAACGGTCCTTGCAGTTCTACTAATTAAACACATATACTACAAATGATAAAATCCCTACTTCTCCAGTGGTAGCTTTATTATTTCCTTGTGCAAAGAAGTTATAATTCTCCATGGAGGTGGAGAAGCCACAGATTTATTCAATGTCTAGCTCTGCTTCCAGCTGGAGGATTTGGGTTTCAAGCCAAGCTTTTCAAAATCTAATGAGGAATTGTTCACACTTTCTTTGAAAAGAAACTTTTCAGCTAGAACTAGTGATCATAAAGAAACCTCAGTCATTTCTCAGTTGGGTGTCACACTATGCGGGGTTCAGAACTGTTTAACAATTAACCATAAGCAAAATAATTACAGCAGTTGACGGAACCATCCTCGCAACAACATCTGATTTGCAAGTAAATGAGATAATCACCAACAAATAGGTCTTGTAGCCTGCAAGCAGCTGGAGGAAGTATAAAAGCACTTGCAGCTGAAAGCTGTTTACTTATTTCTTCCAGCTTTCTCTCTTCAGTGCGTTAAGTCTGGGCTTATTCTTTTGACTGCTGTGCCTTTAATTCTAGTTTTGGCTGCCAGCTATAACCAGGTTTCTAATGCAAGCAGTCTACTTTGGGGTCTGACCGATGTGAATTTGGGTAATGGGGGACTTTGAGTCCTATATGTATTCAGTTGCTTTCTATTGAGAATGTGGGGTTGAAATCCTTGTAGATACTGGAGGTTATTTTCAGGATGGTTAGCTGAATTCTAATCAAATATTTGTTATTTCACGTACTGCTATTGAAGTTCAAAGTTTTAACCATTGTTTTCCTTCCATGCATTCACGGATTTGTATCTCCTGTGTCTATATAAGGTCTAGGTGGGTGGAAATACATAGAAATCTTCAGTTTTCAGGATAAGGTGCAACTTTGCCTTGAAAAGTAACTCTGTAGTTGAACATTCCAGCAACTTTCAGCTGTAGCCCCTGCCTGGTGTTATTTACCGTGGTATTTGTGCTGGTATTTACTGTAATGAGCTCCTTGACTGTGAACATTTCTGGAAAAGCTCATTATTCTGTATTTAATGACTTCCTTGAACCAAAAGGATGCACTATAGTACCCTGAGGGGCACTGGAATTCAGCTAACAAATACTGGGTGTTGGGCTGGAGAGCTGCTGAGGGCAGGATCCTGCTACTTCACTGTCTCCAGGTGTGACCACAGAAACCTCAGACAGCTGTGCTCCAAGCTACAGTTCTTCTGAGCCCTGGAATAGCCAGAATTCTTAATGGTATTTAGAAATGGGAAGAACCAGGTCTAGCTTGGAATTGGGATGAAGCTTGCTGCTTCTGTTTGTTTTCAGGCTGGATATTTACAGAAAGCAACCTATCCACATGCCATAGCAAAGCACTCTGCTCTCCAAGCCTCTGTGCGCTCATACTGTTTGTGCAGCCTCCATCCCTGGTGCGGCTGTGGGCTGGCATGTGACATTCCTCACTGCAATTTGAGTTATGAGGAAAGTAGGGTTATTTGTATCAAATGCATGTCTTTGTATCCCAAACTTTGCTTTTAGTACTTGAAACTCCTGAAGTGTCTGTCTTCGTTCCCTGTGTTATTGTAACTGTTAATTCTGTTTATCACACCTATTGAAAGCCATACTGTGCAGCACTGACCTGGTCTTTGTTCCACCTCAGTTTCCCTCCCCTCCCCCCCCCCCCCTTACCTCTGTCTTGATGAAAATAATTCTCCTCATTCTAAGCTCCTTGATTTCTCTGCTGGGTGATGTCCTAAGTCTCTAGTAATTACCAAAAGCAGTTATCTTGCAGCCAGAAATACTCTGTTTCTTTGGAAAGAAGAGATTTGGCCCTTCAGTTTTAGCTAAAAAGGAATGCTCTTAAGTGAAAGAGATTGCCTTCCAACCATACCCACTGAACACTTCAAAACACTGCTTTCTTCACTGTGAGCCCACCCCTATGCAGGAGCTTTCCCAGAAAATATACTGGTTCTGAAGTCTATAGGGCAAAAACTTTGCTCACTGCGTTTATCCATTGGAATGCTGAAATAGATTACACATGATGACTACTTGTCAGAAACCATGTCCCTGCCCTGGTGTGAGCTGTAATCTGTGCTTGTGTGGCTGTGTCAGGTGGGATACAAATGTTCTCTTGTCTTTGTTGTTTATCAAAGATACAGATATCCCCTGAACCTGGGCAACTACAGCACAGAAAGTAGGAAACATATCACGTCCAAACCCAAGACAGGGCAAAGGTGACCCAGTTAAGGCATAGGAATCTACAGTGGATTTCCAGATTTGCAGGAATTTGGGGAGAGATTTTTAAGATGCCATGGTCTTCCTGTGTGTGCAGGGGGAAGAGCAGCCCACCTTCTGCTTGAGCCTTTCCAGTGCAGTGAGGCAACGTGAACCTTTCGTCTCATACCTAGAACTAGTTGGCTTTGTTACTGGTTCCTGGGAACACTCACTGTCTCAACTCTCTATCTGCCTGCCAATCTCATTTACATAAACTGTCAGATAATAGAACGATAATTATAAATAATAATGCTAACAAGTACAAGACATGCCTGAGATCTCCTCCCAAAGTCTCACTTAATTGCCGCGATCTGTTTGGTAAATTATTTGGCCTCTGTCTTAATCGTCCCCTCTAGAAATCATCAGCAGTAATTTCCCACTTCGTGTAGGTGTTACACAGGCTTGCCCAGAGCAGTATTATACCTGCTGGGTAAAATGTTTAATCTAGCACAAAACTGCAAAAGAGAAAGGCTGACTTGAAGGCAGGAGAAACCAGACAAGAAAAAAAATGGCTGTGGGGTGCACTTAAAATATGCCATCGTGAAAGCAGTTTAGTTTGAATTAATTTTACGGACCAAGACCGAACCAGAGTGTCCTCATGCTGGACTCTCCAAGACTTGCAACACCTCCTCTGTCCTGTGAAATCCCTCGGGAATGAAATCCTTAGTAAGTCAGAATGCTCGTGGTCACGTTTGCAGATACAACACCAACGATCATCTGAGTTGGGGTGGATTCTCAAAAGGATGGTAGAATAGTGAAAGATGGTGAAGGATGCCTGCAATTTCTTTCTTTACGTACAATGTGGATATTTCCCTACAGGAAGGGCTGTAAAAGACAGCATCTGCTACAAGGTGCATGCGTATATGCATATATACGTATATATATGTACCATGCTCCCATAATGCTGAAGAGAAGGCTGAGGAATTGGGAGGAAAAGTCACAGTTCCTGCTGTCAGAGTGAGAGCAGCAGTACAGCACAGCAGTGGGGTATGGGAAACACCAAAGCTGCATTTTCTGGTTCTGGTCCTTCCTTATAGGCTGGACATCTCTAGGAGGGCAGATGTATTCTAGGCAGAGGCCTGAGCTGGTAGTGACCTATCTTCTTTCAAAATGAAGAGCATATAGAAAACCAGTCGAGCGAATTGGACTATTTTTATTGATTTCTTGATTGAATTATTAGAAGACAGGCTAAATAATGCACTCAGGCATGCTTGTTGGTTCAGAGGGAGAGCTGGGAGGAGCACCTGAGTCTGTCATTGAGTGAAGGATCATTGTTTGGAGAACTACAAGACACAAAAGAGGAGATCGTCCAGCTACAAGGCGCTGACAGCCTGAATACGCATCTCCAAGGCAACAGGAAGAACAATGACTACACAACATAAAAGAAAAACTCATTTACGGGAACTTAAGGCTGTACAGTTGATACGGTGGAACATGACTGGCAGAACTTCTGGGGCAGGGATGTGTTGGCTAACGCAGCCTGCTGACATTTAGTCTTATTTCTGCATTTCAGTTTCAAAATATATTAAGCAATGCATGTTGATGTATGGAATCTTTAAGATTATTAAAAGATATTCCCTAAGCCAAGGGCTGATCAATATGACAACACTTCTGCCTTGGTTCCAAGCTCAGTTACGTCATCTTAGAGCTGGACATGATTTTCCATGTTTCATAGAAAATTTAAGACCTGTGATAGTAAACAAGCCACAGCCTTGTACCCTGCTTTGCAGTGCTCTGTTCTGGATAGTGTAAAAGTATTTCCCTTTACAGCAATTTCTAGCTAAGAGTCCAATGCTAAGGCCAGACTTTGAATTTAAAATGAAGGATTTGCAAGTATTGTTCCAAAATGCAGATTTTCTATATTTGAATGGAAACAGGAAATAGTAATTAAAGGATCAGACAGACTACTGTGGCTTTGGACAGAAATCTGGGACCTTTATTGCCAGCTTTGACCTAGTTTTTATAATACCACAAAATACATGCAAGCACCAGTCTATGGCCAATGCATATACAGATATTGGTTAAATGCAGCAACATATTGTGAAAAGTTACTTTGAATCTTCATAACAAAGCAAATCTGGTTTCCCTTTGTTTCCAACAAATTCAATAGAGTTGTATTAAAGACAAAGATGGCCCCCACCATTTTGACATGCAAGACATCTGTGGACAATAACTTAGATACAATTCCATGTAGGGTGGAGCTGCTCAGTTAAGAGAAACAATGCACAATGTGGTTCTCTTGATTGACGTGTGCAAACAGTGTATTTGGTAACTGGAGGGACAAGGACAGTCGATGACATGAATGCAAAGTAGGGACCATATAAAAGTCCCTGCTGCTCCGAGCCTTCAAACCACTTCAGTTCTCCTGGTTTTGCATCTGCTGTTGGACCAAGTAAGTAATACTCTTTGTGGTACAGGGGAGGGCTTCATTAAAAATGTCATTTCCGTTTACATTCAGGTAAAGAGTACTGTAGGTATTATTTCAAAATGTGGAACAGAGTAGCGGGAAATAGAGTAAAATCTATTTTATCTTTCTGACCTTTCATTGTAAACAGTCTCCTTGTGGCACTCACCCTCTGCACGTGTTCCTTCAGTGTGATGGCTTTGGGTAAATGAGGGCTGTGCTGCACTGTAACCCTTGACCAGGCCCTGCCACTCTGTGTCTTCCAGGCCCACCTCCATCCCTGTGATGGCTTTCTATAGGCAGCCCTGTGACAACAGCCGTCCCTTGCTGCCTTGCGAGGTGTCCTGCCCGCAGCCCTATGCCGATGCCTGCAGCCAGCCCTGCGTCACCTCCTGCGGGGACTCCCGTGCCATCGTCTACCCTCCACCTGTGGTCATCACCTTCCCAGGCCCCATCCTCAGCTCCTGCCCTCAGGAGAGCATTGTGGGCAGCTCGGCCCCGCTGAAGCTGGGCAGCTCCTTCAGCCAAGGGAGCTGCCTGGAAGCCCAGAGCCCCATGGGGCCTGCTGCCTGCCCAGGTGGCCGCTACTCCTACTCCTGCTACACCCGTAGGGCAGTGTTCTGCCCTCCGAAGTCCAGCATCACTCCACCACCTCCACCGCCCACCAAGACCTGGCAGGAACGGGAACAGGATCAAATCCGCGGCCTCTGAGCAAGCAGAGGGCATAGCCAGGAGCTGGCTGCATGCTCAGCCATCTCAAGGAGCAAGCCGAGATGCCAGCTCCCCTTTGCACGAGATCTCTGCTCGTGATCTCCTTGTGCTCTTCTTAATACCTTTTTTCCTTTGCTATCATGTAAATTTAACTCAATCCCTCTGTGTTTTTCCCTGCAGTGTTGCAGTGCTCTGATAAATCCCGTTTGTCATTCTCAATAAAATCCTTTCTGCTGCACAATATCAAGTTTTCTTCTTCTATTATTTTGGTTTCTAAATCTGTGGCTCACTGATGCTGAAATAATCCTTGATGAATATTACCTTGCGTTAATCAAGTCTTTAAAGGAGATCCCAAGCCTTGCTATGGATCCTGAACACTTCATGTGGGTGCTATGCAAGTACTATATAGTTGATGCATTTGAGAACCTGAGGTTGCAAAAGAAAATCCGACAGAGGCACATCCATGGTGAAGAGCAACATGTAGTCTTCAGGGTTCCTCCTACAGGGAGAGGCTCTCCATTCAGTCCTTACCACAACAAGCTCACAAAAGAGTGTTTTTTCCTAGAGCAGAGAAACAAATGCATCAAGAGACTGTAAGTTTAATGAGGATTACTGACTTCCTCTCCTGTCAACGTCACTGAGAGCTGGGCTTGTGCAGGAGAATGCCCAGTTATATGCATGCTGTAGTGCATGAACAGGCAGAGCTGAGCTTAGCTGATCATATCACAGCTATGCCTACTGGCCACAACAAAATTCCAAGCTGTGGACTTGTTTGAAGGAATCAGCCTTCAGTATGACCTTTTCCATGACCGTAACCACGTTGACATGTAACACACATCAGAAGGAGTGCCCAGAAAAGATTTGACAGGTCAGCACTCATCTTCCACTTTCCAAAGAACTCATGAATATGAAACAACATTGTCCATGAGGTCACGCTGCTTTACCAACCAATATTTGTTGCATACGCAACTCACCTGGATGATGCAAATTTTTTTTCTTACTTATCGTAATTACTATGATGTTCCCTTCTTCATCATGTTGTTACACAACTGTGCATCTCAAGTTTCAGCTCCTTTCAAGACTTCAACGACCAGATCTTTCCTGGTATCAATCCACTCCCTTGGTTGGTTTTGAGTGGGAATGAATCAGGATCTTTCTATGGTTTCCAGATTTTTGCTTACTTCTCCATCCTAAGTAGCATCAGGCACCTGGCTGTGCGATCCGTGATGTCATGATAGTGGAAATTTGTTATTTTGCTTAGTGTCTGGTTACAGGTACTCAAAGTCTCTTACACCTTAGAGCTTCAAGGATAATTCTTACAGCCAGTGCCTCAGTTCCAGGTGGATTTTTACAACAAATTTTAAGAAGTTATAAAATATCATACAGTTGTCAGCCAGTTTCATCCCAGCTGTGGTTCTTAGCAATGCTATGGAGGGCTAAAACCTGGGACTTTTTTCAGAGGTCAATATCTGTTGAATCTGAAAGGGATCAAGAAGTTTATAGTAGGGTGACATAGTGAGGCGTAAAGGGAAGCTGGGAATTGCCTAATAGATGCCAGCAGTGAGTAAAATGATTATACACTATGAGGTGTTAGGTGTAATCGCTTCTGTTTTGAATCTGATCAAACCTCACACACCAAAGATGCCTCAGATCCTCCTGGCTACCTGAGAAGCAGCATAAAAGCACGCGCTGCTCACCTCTCCTCCAGCAGCTCCTCCTGTCTTCTCCTCTGCAACTCAAGTAAGTTGTTAATCCTCTTACCATTTTCGATACGCTCTTTTAATGATAATTCTAACTGGATCCTACATGGTTATTTGCTGGTGCACGGACTGGGCAACCTTTCCTTAAAGGCAGCTTGCTGATGCCACAGAGAACGTGGGGCTGGTGTTATCCAGTTCCTTGAGGGACCTTGCTAAGTTCTGTGCTCTCAGGGTTTTGAGACTTCCAAAACAGCTATAGAAACTGCTGCAGTTGGGTAGCTGCAACCAGGGGAGCATTGTGTACGGACACAGCAAAAATGTGGGTTGTTTGATGTACAAAGGAAGGTTAGGAGAAGTTGAGAGCGTGGTAAGTAGAGAGGATAAACATAACTCAAGGATGGAAAGAGACCCAGGAACTGCAAAGCCATATAAGCCGCGCTCAGCAAGGTACTCAACCTGGTAGCACCCACAGCAAATACACCTGGATGTGCAAACAGATCTCTGTCCTACCACTTTTCCACGTGTATTCCTCTGTCTTCCTGTGTTTCAGATCCACTTCTGCTGCAGAGCAATGTCCTCCTACAGACAGCTGTGCAACTACCAGTGCTTCACTCCCTGCGAGGTGTCCTGCCCACCGCCCATTGCCAACGCCTGGAACGAGCCATGCGTCACATCATGCAGTGACTCCAGGGCAGTGGTCTACCCACCCCCTGTTGTCATCACTTTTCCTGGGCCAATTCTCAGCTCCTGCCCCCAGGAAAGCGTAGTGGGATCCTCAGCACCAGCTGGTGTTTGGGGCTCACTTGGCTATGGGGAGTCTTATGGCTACGGAGGCTCTCTGGTTCATGGGGGATTGCAGGGAAGCAAGTTCTCATACCCTTATTGCTCCCAGAGGTTCAGTGGCTATCGCTCTAGAAAGTGTGAGCCCTGCCAAACCCAGCAAGAATATACTTGCAGCAAGAGCAGTCAGGAGACCGAATGCAAGATCCAAACTCAGGAGTAAGATGAGCAAGACGAGTTGCTAGGATGCTGGCTTAAAAAGGATGATCCTTGTTAATGCTTTACTTTATATTTGTGCTCATATCTGCTTGCCTACTTCTTCCTTTGTTAGAAGTGTGCTCTTCTACTCTTCTCATGGTCCAGATTTTCAAATGTATTAATATTTCTCCTATGCTCGACTGTATAATATACAACAAGCAGAATGGAAGAGTTGTGATGCTGTGATTTTTCTCACCTGACACTGCCTGATGTCCATCAAGAGCTGTGTTAAGGGATGAAAACTGGACTGCCTCATCAAACTTACAGCTGCAGAAGAAGATGATAACACTGTGCTTGAAATGAAGTTTCCTGAAGAAGAAGCCTTGCTTGTTATAGCCTCCATTTCTGTTTTCTGTATGAACATGTTTTTCTATTGTAAACTTCCCTGCACAATCTCCTATTAAAAAATCGCTCTGCATTATGATATTTGCATTCCTGTTTTCTTTTCTATCTGTTTTCAAGTCAACTTGGTAGAGACAATCTCCTGTTCAAAGTGTTGGTGCTTCCATCCTAGTTAAGCTCCATATGAGAGGGGAGGAAAGACCTTAAATGATCTTCTGCACAGCAAGTTTTCCCATGCTGCTGATATAAGCTGGTTTGTTCAGAAATAGGGATCAGTTTATTAGTTTAAGGACCAATATATTAATTTAGCAAAAGGAATCCACAAGTGCTAATTCTAAAACTTTCCCTTTCAACTTTGCCTGGTGGGTGAACAACCTTCTTTTCTCTCAATTCTTCTTCACAAGAAACACTGGAGTCATAATGGATGACTTATCTTTGCATTTCACCAGGCGCAAGGATGTTTTCCTTGGGTTTCACGTATATTGTTTTGGAAGTCACTCATTCCAGCCTAACGAGCAATGGAAATGTGCTAAATTGGGGAAAAGCAGCTAAAGGTCAGCCAAAAGTCTCAGTGTTGAAGCTGATGGTGGAAAAATGGGGGTAAAGTAAGTGGGTATACAACCACTCTAGATGCTACTACACGGGCCCAGAGGAATACTATTATCTTATATTAATGAGTTCTGGGAAAAGAATTAATATGCATGCCAACGTACTGCATAAGTACATCTTAACTGTTCAAATGTAGAACCTGAACTCTGAGAGTGCATGCTTGTTCGTCAAGTCACCCAGTACCTATCATGAGCAATAAAGGAATGCAACCACACTGAAGTTAGAGAGTTTTCTTCCCAGATTTCAGACGATGCTATATTCTTGCTTTAGACTTTCAGCTGCTAGGACTTAATGAGGACAGACAATAATGCAGGGAAAGGAAAGGAGGCACATGGTGATTTTCATGCCCGGACACAACGCATAGAGGAAGCATAAGAAGAGAGCACAGGATAGTTAGCATAAAGCAGCAGCTCATTAAGGACCCTCATCGCAACATGCAGTACAGTTTGCATTCAGCTGCCTATGTGGAGACTCGTCTTTACAACCCAGATTTGATCTCTCAGTGTACTTATGCTTAAGACAGTAAACTTGAATAGTCCAGATCTTGAATAGGCAAGTTACTATGCAATGCTCTTCTAAAGAGAGTGAATATAATAGTAATAATACTGTCATAATGTAACAGCTGTGAGGTTACTTAGCTAATTGCACTATTTACACCTCAGCAACAGCTTATTGTTTCCAGATGGTCCCTAAGCACTGCTGGATCGCTCCCTATTTATTGAGAGTTCCTTACACCTGTTTCACTTCAAGGTCCTCTTCTTGTGGTCATTGAAGTTGTTTTCTACGAGGTGACTGTGTTGACTTCCTTCTTATTCCTGAGGTTTCTGCTGAGGCACTCCTTTGCACAGAAGCTGAGGGAGGGAACGATATCAACTCTTGGCTGTTTGCAATCCCAGCTGAGGTAACTTTATGATCTCAGGGAGCTGGTGTCATGCTTTTGTGGGTTTTCATCTGTATTCTACATCACACCATCATGCAGCGCATTGGGAAAGTGCAGAGGACTCAAGTTTCCTGCATCTAAGACTTGAGTTTTGATTGTGGGTAATATTCTGCGGCTGGAAAATTGTCTTTGTTTCTATGCACCTTTCAATATTTCCTCTTTATTTCTTTATGTTCCCTAGACTTACTATAAGCTGATATTCACTTTCTATTTCTCTGTTATGCAGAACTGGCATAGCTCTGATTAAAAAGGCAGGGGAAGTAAGGATGAGCTATTGCAATAGTTTTAGACTGGATGTTTAGTATTCCACAATGGCCTTGATGCTTTTAACCAAGGGCTGGGCAGTTTTCTCACACCTGGTTCGTCATGAAGATTAAATCACGCACGCAGTCAAGCCTGGCATGTTGTAAGGAGAGTTATGTGATGAATGGATCCATAGGCACTATGTAAACACTGCTGGTGAGAGCACAACACTCATCTCCTTAACCTCTGAGATAGAAGGATGGTTGGGTTCAGTTGGTTTTCAGAGGCTGCATTACCCCAGAACAGAGACAGAAAACGTGAATGGTATTTGAAAACATTCATAGGTATTTGTTGGGAGCAAGAACTATTCATCTTCAGCCAAATAAAGAAAGCAGTGTTAGATGGATTTGGCTGCTTCAAAAAAGGGGCAACTTAATAATCTGCCTGTACACTGAAGGTGTACAGTGCTCTTCTTCTTTGGAGTTTAAGGCTCAGATGTGTTGGACAGGGCACGGTGCAGGATCCCACCTGTGGATCTTTCCCATTAGACATACGGCAGTAAAAATGCTGTTGAGAGGAAATAATGCACGGACCCCCAAAGAACATAAACACACATGGATCGGTTTCAGTAATACCAATTTTTTTATTGCTTTAACAGGGAGGAACACTTTGAATAATGAAGACTTGAATTTCTAAGAACAGAAACGTTGCGTTTTGAGTAATATGACTTTAAAGCCAAAAAGATCATAAGAAGAAGGCAGACAGGAGAGCGGTTCCATAGACTGGTGGTTCCTGCAGGGCCCAAGGGAACAGCTGGCAGCTGTGGGCGAGCAGGGCTTTGGGGTGACCCTCAGCTCTGCCACACTTTCAGCTCCTGCTGTCACTTCCTTGCCATTTCCCTGGCCCTGCACACCTTTAGCAGTGCTCAGCAGGGCCTGCAGTCCCTGTAGCGCTGGCTCCTGCCCTGCTGGAAGGAGGAGAAGGAGCCCCCATAGATACTGGAGCCTTGCAGGCCCCTGGGCTGGTCCAGCCCCAGCCCCAGTGGGGCCGAGCTGCCCACAATGCTCTCCTGAGGGCAGGAGCTGAGGATGGGGCCTGGGAAGGTGATGACCACAGGTGGAGGGTAGACGACAGCTCTTGAATCACCACAGGAGGTGACACAGGGCTGGCTGCAGGCATCGGCATAGGGCTGCGGGCAGGTCACCTCGCAGGGCGGCAGGCAACGGGAGCTGAGCTGCTGGCTCCAGTAGGACATCTTTAGGGTGCGGAGGTGAACCTGCAACACAGTAGGGGAGCTGAGCCTTCCTGACACCCGCAATCTTCCATAGGGTCCACTCTGCTCAACCCCCACGCAGCTCCTCCACCTCCCTCTCAGGTTCTGCACAGCTTTCACGCAAAGCTATGGACTGAGGTAGCACAAACCTTAACCTTAAAGAAGTAAAAGGAAGTTAAGGGATCAAACTTACTTGTCTCAATGAGGAGGAGAAGAGAAGTGCTGTGGTCTGAGGACTTCTGATCCCGGAGCCCTTATATACCACCCCGTGTTGCCTGCGGGAAATGAGACATCACTTCAAGTTTATTTTGTTGCAAAACACAGCAGTGCGTGTCACTCCCCAGGCTTCGGTGATTGCTTTATTCACTCTTTGTCTCAACAATTATCTGTTTCTTCCAACACCCTCTTGTTTGTTCCTTGGATTTTTGAAGCCACTTCACTTCCTGAAACACTGATTTATTTTTTTTTATTTATTTATTTTTTCCCCTTTCTGATGCTCTGAAACTGTTGGACAATTATTTATGCAAATAACTCCTCTTTAGCCAGTGTGTGCCAAGCACTCTTCAGAATCATGAGTACTAATCATGGTAGTGCTCATGCCCATGCACCATGGGCTGATTTTCTTCTCTTAAATTCTTGCTGACGTTGAGGTCAAGCACCGTAGGGCTTAGACTAAAGGTGGGAGATTGATGGATGCTTGCAGTGTTCTCAGAAAACCAATGCACCATTTCTGGCCTGCATCAGGAAAAGCAAGGGGTGAAGTGTTCTGTATCTCTTGACATTCCCAGTGAAAATGCAATAATGGTCCTCAGGAAGGTAACAAGGTATCCCGAGTTACAATACAGTAATGAATACAGCAGAAAAACAAACACTTTCCGATACAGTATCTTAATGACTCCAAGGAGAAACAAACAAACAAACCGCAGGAACAAAACCAAACAGATAAATCGAAGGAAACCCATTGGATGACTTCTTAGAAGGAAGAGTGCCAAGGAAACCCTGCGCTGAGTAATAGTTCCTAACAGTGTGGAAGCCATTAAGAGAGTGAGGAGTGATGTGCAACCTGTGTGTTCCAGGTTTGTCAGCTCAGACACATGAGTTCTCTCTGCTCGAGTTGCTCTCAGTGAAGCCACAAGAGCGCAGTGCTGAGTTCTGTGTTAACCCTATGGATATTTCTCCTGCAGTCAGTTAGGTTTTGTGGCCATCCCAGCCACAGTTTAACTTAGCCACAACAACAGCAGTCACATTTTTTTTTTTTTGGCTTAAAGCATAGTCATGGCAAGGCATAAGTGTTATTCTTAAAGCACTTCCAAGTACTTGTTCTCAAGCAGAAAGCACTGCTCAGCCCTCCTCCTTGGCAATGATTCCTTTTTCATTGCATTCTTTCTCTTTCAAGTGGCTCATCCACTTGAGTGCTGTTAGTTGATGGGTGCTGTTAGCTGACTCCTCCTAGGGTGTAGTAGACATGCCATTGCAACTTGGGTGTGCTGTTACCGAGCAAGATAAATTCCACCCACTCTGTACGGGATGCACTCACAGATGGATGATTCCATAGGCTTGGAAGAATCATACAGAAATGTCTTGGCATCATGGCCCGAGTTAGGATGTCAATTAGAAGCTGGAATGAAGGATGTCCACTTGTTGTTGGTTACGGTGGTCCTCTGTGCCAGCCGGGAAGAACTGTCCGCCATTCTCAAAGAAATAATCTGAAATCAATTCATGAAAGGCTTGCAGATACAGCCGAATGTCTTTTTTGATGGTGCTAAAACAACATTCTGTTTGACGCAGAAAAAATATTTTATGCTGATTTAGGAAATATGTTTGATAGGTCACGTGCAAAGGATCCACGTTTGTGGTACTGTCAATTGACATACAAGAAATATATCCAAAGCTATCCCATGCTAAATTTGCCTTCCAATGAACTACTTGTCTCTGAATATTATTCTATAATTTATTTGTACTGACGATAATGGCTGAGTGGTTCCAGTCAGACAAATGCATATATGGGAAGAAGCATTAAGATGGGAATCTAGACCCTGCTTCTCAGGTCCTTACAATTACAAACTTAAAGCATGGGGCTGTCACTATAAACATCATGAGTCAGAAGAACAACTTTGGGGTATCAGCAGTATTGATAGATTCTTGTACGTAGCTTCTTCTGCCCTTTCTGGAGGACAGGATGCTTCGGAAAAGGCTACATCTCCAAGAACTACGTGATTCATTTGCAGGTAGCACCAGCACTGTCATCACCCATCTCCAAACCAAGTGAAACCAGGTGTGGTTGAGGCAGGAAGAAGAGCCCGGGTGGGTCATTTCCCCAAAACATGCTCCTTCCTCCCTTTGTTTCCATTCGTGTTTCTTGTTTGTGTGAGTCTTTCGCTACCGGTAACTACAAAGGTGTCTGTTGGCATTGCTGAGAAATGACAAGGAAGCCCCAGGGCAGCCCTGGGAGAGGCTCCCCAGCCTTTTGCAAGGGTCACCTGCACAGCATCGTTTGTACTGGTAACAGCTACCAAATGCAGGGGGGTGAACAAGAACAAGAATTGTGTTTTGGAAGAGGAGTCTTAAGGTTACTCAAAATCAGGTGATCAACCTCAAACTCCCAGGAAGGAGATGGATTTTAGAGGTGGAGAACACACTGCTTTGAGGACAAAAATAAGCTTTAGTAAAACCACATCAACGTGAGTACACAAAATGCATAGACTCCACTGAAAATAATTTTACTAGTAAATAACCAAAGAACTGAAGGAGGTACTGGACCAGCAGAAAAGAGCTGCTGAAATAAGCAACCAATCTTTCTGCATTCTCTGAAACTGCACTTAAAGATTTTGGCCCAAGGTTTCCACAGGGTGATGCATGGTTTCACTCTGAGATCTTCAATAACGATCCCATGGAGTCTGTGATGATGAAGGCTGGACAAAAATTTCCCATTATCTGGGGTCTGTGTTGTCCATGGATAACATTTACACGTCACTCTGCCTGTGCTTCCAGAGCTTGAAGTGGAACAGGTCATTTGTGTTTGTTTCTTGGTCAGGAGGACTGAAACAAATGTTTCCCACCTCTAAACCTATTAAGCTGTTGCAGAAGGTGACTATAGAGTCTAATGTGTCTCATATAATTCATAGGAAATAATACATGTGGGTATGATGCGATGAGTTGCACAATGCCCCCTTACTGACTGATAATTTGGAAGAGTGGTATCCCAGGTATGTCAGCATATTGCATTTATGGATAAATTTCTGAGCACGCTTTGCTCTATGAGACATTCCAAGAAATAGGAAAAAAAAAGAAACACTCGTTCCAGAACAAGAAAAAAAGGTGTGTGTATATATATATATCTGTAAGGAACTCAGAGCTTGAAGCTTCATGAGGAAAGGATTCATAAGGCTTTGTCTGTCAGGGTAATGATGACAAGAACACAATAGCAATCACTGTCACTGAGCATAATAATTGCATTATCTGGGGCAGTTACAGGTGGAGTGAATTTCTGTTTGATAATGCATTAGGACGTCACATGTGAGGAATGTCTCACATCCTCCCGATTGCCCAAGAAAGAGTATAAAAGCTCTCACAGTACTGGGCTGCTCCAATCGACTCTCATTGCTTGCTCTGTGCTGAGGAGGGGTAAGTCTGAGCCTTTTTCCCTTCTGCTTTTATGCTCTTGCCGCAGCGGTGTAGGACTCAAACTGACACAGAACTGTGATTCTTAGAAATGATTTAAATGTTTGAAGCTTTCTTTCAGCGAGGATTGCTTTCTAGTTAGTGGCAGGCTGTAAATAGGCAAGAAAAAGGGTTTTCAGAGCAGTTTAATGTTCAGTGTAACTGAATGTATGTGTAGTGAAATGCAGTGAATTCCTGCATCCCACAGCCTGACCGTTCCTCCTTTAGGAACCTGCTTTCTTTTGTACTCATTGACTTGCATTGGTAACCACCAAAAAAAGTGAACTCAGGCTCTGAAACTGAACAAGGAAGTCACTTCCAGCAATAACGTTTTGTCTCACTCTTTGCAATTATTTCTGAATTAATGGGAAGCCTGTCAGGCATTGTGTTATGTAGTTGACACTGTCAGGGCTTTGCTCCTGTTCTTCAGTTCCCTTTACGGTTTTTAGTAATACAGAGTAGAAATTGAGGGGAACTGCAAGGGGAGTCTGAAGATTTGGGAATATCGCTGTCACTGACAATAAGCTTGCCCAAATTTAATGCTGTTACCTCACCAAATGGCTCTGGGCAATGCATTCATTTCTCAGCCTCAATTCCCACTTCCTTAAAGCTGGAAAAACAATGACTCGCCTTATGCACTCGCTGCCACAACCGCAGGTGATGCAGAACTTGCAGAGGACGTTCCTACATCCTGATCTTTCATCCTCTTCTTGCCTCGGCATTGTGTTTCAGATCCATCTCCGTTCCCAGGTGATGTCTTGCTACAGAGAGATGACCAGCTCCCGCTGCCTGGCGCCCTGCGAGGTGTCCTGCCCACAGCCCTATGCCGACGCCTGCAGCCAGCCCTGTGTCACCTCCTGCGGGGACTCCCGTGCCGTTGTCTACCCCCCACCAGTGGTCATCACCTTCCCAGGCCCCATCCTCAGCTCCTGCCCTCAGGAGAGCATCGTGGGTAGCTCAGCACCGGCCAGCATCGGGAGCTCATTTGGATACGGGAGCTCATTTGGATACGGGAGCTCATTTGGATACGGGAGCTCACAGGGTCTGATGGGCTCCTATGGCTCTAGGAGCTTGTATAAATATGGGAGGTCCTTTTCTTCCTCTGGGTATGGTGGTTATGGTGCTGGGAGCTGCAGACCATGTTAAGTGCACAGCGAATAAAGGAAAAGGAGCAATCACCCAACACAGAGAAGGATGCACCCCTGCAAACTCTGGTGGTGCTGTGGCTTTCCTGGGGCATGAACTCTGAATACCACACTTGCATGCAACTGTCAGGCTAATGATTTATTTTAGTTTTCTTATTATTGTCTCCAGAGACTCCACATAATAATGTCCTACTTATATCAAAGATCTTTCACTTGTTGAAAGCTGGGCAAGATTGTGTAAATCTTCCCCTGCTATTAAAGAGTAATGTCTGTGGAATGCACAACCCTGGAGCATTCAGTCTTTAATAAGAACCTGACAATATATCACCTGTATTTTTTTGTTCTCTGTCACATCTTTGGCTTCTTATTCTCTCATTAAATCTTTCTGCATCAAAAATCCGAGCGTATTTGTCTTTTTTTTTTCTTTTTTTGGTCCCCTGTTCTTTATTTATATACCATTCTGGTTGAGCATCAGTCTCTGTAGTCAATCGTGTGTCCGCATTCCTTCAGCACCTCAAGCTGGAAGGTGACCAGGTCCTTTAACAAGAGGCACCATATCGAGTACCTTCTGCACAATTCCATGCTGAATAAACACGTTTTGTAACTCATACAACCAAGTTTGAAATTTCCTCCAGGAAAGGCATGGTTACAATGTGTGTTTTTTTACACACTAGCAAAGAAAGTTACGTACGCAAGTGATTTTGAAGATCTTTCCTGTCTTGCTTAATGCTCTGACTTAATTATGCATCTTACATTGGTTTTATGAGGTTTGCCATTGTTTAAAAATAGTCTGTAGCAATCTGTGGTTAGAACTGTTCTTGGAATAGCCAACAGGAACGGCAAATCTTCACCAAAATTCTGTGAATTCTTGGATTTGCCCATCAACAACTCTAAATTCTTGGCAGCCCCAGTTAAAGTAAATAGAAGAAGAGTTCTGAAGTCCTCCCTACAGAGCAACGCATATAATTCAAATAATATTTTCCATATCAGAATTGCACCTGCATTCGAACCTACTCGTAGATGGATGTGGATTCGCGGCACGTTCAGCACTTCCCTTTGGTGAACAGCAACAGGGTTCCAGGCTGCTGGTTTTTCTAGCAACATTTTGCAGAGCTGTCAGTCATCTGGTGGCCTCCTGCTTGCACAGGACAGGGAGGAGGAGAGCACTGGGAGGCACTCACCTCCTCCCAGCAGCTCTCGTGGTGTCGGTTCCAAACAGGGCTCCAATGGACCAGAAGTCAGGCATTACTCAGCACTTCTGTTCCCTGTGTGAAGTGCAATGTGCTGGCAAACTTCATCGTGCTCCGTCCAACTAATTCCAGGTAAAGCTCGGCATCGTGCTAGGGAAATTCATTTGGGCAGGTTTAAGCATGTGGTAATAACTTCAAAGAGGCTGGAGGTGTGACTTCAGCTGTAAAACAGGCTGGAGTGAGAAGAAGCTGCAGAGACATGGCCAGGCAGCACCTCTCTCTCATTAGGATATGTCTGAGGTCTTTGTCTTGTTCTTGTGCTCTGGGTGATTATTCCATCCCAAGGGTGCTGTCCAAAAAAACCACCACTCATCTGCACAGCTACGCAGAGCACTACAGCAACCAGCTCAGACATTTTGAAATCGTATCCCTATGCCACTGGCCGCTACAAACGATGCTCTTTTCAATAGGCTTATTTTCATTCCACGCAGACCCTCTTCTAAGCCCATCTCACTGCACCTCGACATTGAACTTGCAGCAAATTTCGCTTTGAACTATAGAGGTCACTGCACTCTTATCTACATGTGTTCCCACCCTAGAACAAGGCAACACGATCAGCAAAGGCGGTGCAATTAGAAGTTGATTCATGAAGGTGTTGTAAACACACTCCATAAAAACTCCTCCGCACTACATCACACCTCAAGGCAGATACCTGTGGGAGCTAAGCCTCTCATGGCTGATTTAAATAGATGGATTCACTGCATACCTACTCCCTACTAAAGCCTAATTGTTTTTCACATGTTCAGACTCTCACCACTGCTTAACATCCCATAGGTGCAACTGGCTTAGTGCATCAGGACAGAAATGTGCCCTGCTGGGTGCCAGCTTCCCCCCAGGCTTTAATCCCAGAGCAATTAACAGTGGCCTCCTTACAGTCACCCTTTTGCCACTTTTGCAATTGGAGGATCTGAACTCGAAAGTTTTAAATGAAGTGATCCGTCCCTGGAGGTGTTCAGGACCAGGTTGGATGGGGCCCTGAGCAACCTGGTCTAGTGGCAGATCTGGATGTTGGTGGCCCTGCCTGTGTCAGGGGGGTAGGGACTTGATGATCCTTGGCGACCCTTCCAACCCAAGCCATTCTATGATTCTATGATCTATCAGAGAAAACTGAAGCAGGGGATCTTGTTTTGGCTTTTTCTCCCCTTTTACTTAGAAGACAGCCTCTGCAACGAGTCATGTCTTGAGTCCATTGAGTTTCCTCTGTCTTTTATGTATCTTTCAGCTAAAAAAAGAAGGCAACCATGGAAATGTGTCAGGTTGATTATCTTATTTTCAGTTCTGTCTTTAAAAATATATAATCAGAATATTTTCTATCTTAAATATCATCATAATTAACTCATACCCCGCAGTCAGAACAATGACTTAGATGACAGGAAATCTGAGTTTTAAGATGGGAACTGACATTACAGAAATTCTCCCCATCCCAGTGTATACCAGACAGGAACGTTCCACTCTGTGCTCCTTATCTGCTGCTGATTTCCTCCCCTTCCTAAAGGAGAGGGGAGCAGGAATGAAGGGTAAACCGGTAGCGTAGAAAACTGGAAACAGAAACTGTAAACCTGCTGTCAGATGGGGACATTGCAGAGAGCTCAGTCCTGTGCTTTGCCAATCAATTCCTATGTCACCTGGGGAAAAAAATTATGTAATATTTTCCCCAGTACAGAAAGCACAGCCTTTAATCTCTGTGACAAAGATGTCTAACTGCAAAAAAGGGAAAAGAGCAATGCCACTCATGCTCTGCTTGTAGTGTCTGTTTGCTCCGAAAGGACTTGAGGGCTGGGTTTGGCTTTATTCTTTGTTTGCATAACACCGAGCATGCCTCATTTGCAACTTCACTGCAGTTTGACCCGGTGCATTACCAACAGCTTAAAGCTCTGTGTCTGCTGCTCCTGATACTGAACTACAGTTATTTCTTCCAGGGAATGGGGATTATTCCTTTCTCACTGGGGCAGAAAGGCCGCAAGGAGGAAGGTCAGCTGCTGGGGATGTCTGAGCAATGGCAGTGCTGTAGGCTGAGCATCGGATGGATGAATTTTTTTGGTGCACATTTACATTTGGAAAGACCTCTGCTGGCCAACACCTCAGAGGCATTCGTGCTCACGCTGAGCTCAACACGGAGACCTACAATTATCCGTTTGAATGCTCACTGAAAGGCCCCACTGCAATCATGTTTGCATAACAAGAGTTAAGATACAACGTTACTTTAAACCCTTTGTGCCTCCAGAGGATGGAAAGCGCTTCCTCGGGGGTGTAATTATGGAAACAGTTGTGACACTGTGTAACTTCACTCCGTGCTACACCGTTTCATAGGAGTAGTTCTCAGTTACCGGCTTGGTGCTGCCAATGGGAGAGCACTATAGAAGGGACACCAGAAGGCTGCTGTGTGATGCAACAAAGCTTTAATGAAAAAGAAACGCCTTCGTTTGCAAAGCAAGATATCACAGAATGTGAAAAAAAACAACACCAAAAACAACCAAATACTGTTTCCAGACAGTTTCAGAGAATGTCCAACAAATGTCCTGCACAGAGATGAGAGACTGCTGTCCTCAGCCGGCTCTGTTCTCTCGGCAGCTGCGCAGCTCCCGGTGAAGATGCCATTAGGAGCGAAGCTTACATTGCGTATGCTGCCCCACAAAACTGGGACAGCTGAAACAGGTGACAGCGGTGAACATCAACCCAGAAACTGAAGGGAAAACCAAAAGCAGATGAAAGACCAGAAATGCTAAGTAGAAACTGGGCTGCTGGCGTGCTGAGCCCAGTCCTCATCACTCTGCTTGGGCATCCATGGGAGAATCGCCCAGCCCTTCTGTCCTTAGCAGGGCGGGCAGATGACCTGCAGGATCCGGCTGTAGTGACGAGGGGTGAAGGGGCAGGAGAACCCATTGCCAAGTGAGGAGAAGGCTGATCTCCCATAGCCATAGTGTGCTCCATATCCCAAGGAGCTCCTGATGCCATAAGAGCTCCTGGAACCACAGAGGCCCCCCAGCCCCAGGGAGCCCCCAGAAGCAGGTACTCCGGAGGAGCCCACCACGGCTTGCTGGGGGAAGGAGCTAAGGATGGGACCAGGGAAGGTGACCACGACAGGGGGTGGCTGGATGATGGCGGTCGAGTCAGGGCACTGGCGGACACAGGGCTGGTTGCAGCTCTCAGCGATGGGCTGCAGGCAGGCAATGCTGCTGATGGTGGGGTGCATGTCGTAGCAAGACATGGCTCTGCGGGAAGGTGATCCTGAAAGAGAGGGCTGAGTGAACCCAGAGCACAAGGTGTGCTGGAGCACAGCATTTGCTGCTCGGTTGCTGGGGAGCAGCCAAATGATGGCCCGATGCACAGGCAAAATCAGTGACACCGTTTACATAGCTTCTTGTCAATCAGCAATGCTTTGATCTTCCCCATCCAGCAATCCCCAGAATTCTCACATCCACCTCTGCCTTTGGAAACTGCTGCCGCTATTTGTTTGCTTTTTTTTTTTTGTAAAGTCCCCCTGGGAGGAGCAGAGTGCCTGGAGCACATTTTATGCTCGAACACAAACGTTCTCCTCCCCGGGGAGTGCACCTTGAAACCACTAGAGCTGACTTCTTCATTGCATCGAATGGGACAGAAGCAGGTTTGGGCTCAGGAATCATGCGAAGGAGACATGCACACAGCACTGCTCTAATTGCAGGTTTCATGCCCCTTTTCTGTTTTTTGTTTTAAGCTCTTCGGGATAATTCACTTCCACTGTTCTCTTTCAGCTCTACTTTCCCTTAGTCTCTCTAATTCCCCTGGTAAAACCTCAAAGAGTTTGAGCCCAAGATGAATTTGAACTCATGATTCCTATACTTGCAATGTTAAAGATAGATACTCCGAAATATTTCTGTCCAAATGTTTCTTGGCAAAACAATTTTGTACAGAGTGTGGAGTAAGTTGGGAAAAGATAAGGAGCTGATTTCCTTTGTCATATAAAAATCCAATCTGCAAACTACCACTTCAGCTAAAAGCTTGGTTATGGAAACTTGCAGCTTAGCTCTGCTTCCAGGAGTTCTATGCACGGTGTAGCCCTGCAGCACAGAGAATCAAAGCACTGAACTTGGTGTAGCCAAGCAGCTGATTTGGATCAGGATTTACAGATGGGAATATGACAAATACACCGGATCAGACCACCAGTCTTTCTGCTTTCGTTAGTGTTGTTTCTGGGGAAAACAGCTCAGGTTTAAGATAAGCAGGATTCAGCTTTTACCTATCCATATAAACTAAACACAAGCTAGGATTACTTTGCAGTAAGATTGCCATGTGTATAATGCTCTTTACTCAACTGGCTCCTCAAACAGCTTCAGATACAGCCGTGGCTTAGGTATTAACTGAAATGCTACAGGAGAATTCTTCATTTTCAAGCTGCTACCATCCAATATTTACAATCTGCTAGCAGGATGGGAATAGCAAAATAAGAATGACAGAATTCAATGCTCCGAGCCCTGGTCCTGACTCGTAAATCTTGCCAGTAACACAGCTTGCAAATACACTTTAAAATAAAAGATGGAGAGAGAGAGAAAGAAAGAGAACCACAAAATCTCACCTGATGTGAAGAAGAGTCTGCAAGGAGGAGTTGGAACCCAGCTGCACATTGTTCCTTTTATACAGCTCTCCCCAGTGCCCGGGGGAGGTCTGAGGCACCACACACATGATTATAGTCATAATCATAAACCAGCCCAAATCTGAAGCACATTGAACTTCTCAAAATGATGAAATTGTTTTTGCTTTGCTGTTTGCAATCACCCTAAATCTCTCAGTAGTGTGGTAGGCACATTCCAGCTCCTAGCACTCTTTCATCTCGAAGATTAACTGACCAGCTTCAGTGTTGGTATCATTCCACCCTCCTCACTGGCATCACAGGAGGAATTAAACTCTTTCTATGTATTTAGCACTTCATTTACTTTCTGTAATGATTTTAATCAGAGCTGTAGGTTGCTGTGCATGTTTGCATTTGAGCTCTGCAGATCAAAGCTGTAATCTGATCTACTCACGTGTTTTGCAATGAAATGGTCGGTGAGATGGAAGGCACGTCTGGTCCTGCTCCCACCCAAGGCCCCAAAATGTGGGGGTGAACCCATCCCTATGGAAAGCCATGGGCACTGTCTATGGGCTTTGATTCAGAAATGCTGAATTTTCCTTGCTGCCTGGGAACACCAGCAGAAGACATTATTTTAGTACCTGAAACCATGATTAAAATGAAATCTGAAGGGATATTGGTGTAGTTCACAGTTTGCCCCAGTCTAGCCCTTTGCCTTATAGAGGAACTGAACTTGTGTTTCACTGGGCGTTGTCAAAGAAACAACTTTAATTTCTTCCCAGATGTGCTCATAAGTGGCAGGAAGAGTGATGGAATATTACAGCAGTGGCATTATTTTCCTTCTCTTCCTTTCTTTATCAGCAGAACATCACTTGTAGAATGCAGCTGTCACAAAGCCCAGGCTTGACTTGCCAGATTTCAAGTGATGTGTTTAAACCACTTATTCAGGCTTTCCCTGCATTCAGTGGGGAGAGACAAGAACGTTGGAAGACACTCATGCTGCCTCATGCTTCCCTTACCGGCGTTTCTATCACCCTCAAAACACACCAATTTTGCTCTCGTTGACACACATCATGATTAACAAAACACCCAGCTTCTAAGCAGGATAGGCGCACTGAGATGCATCCCACCCATATTCTGAAATCCTGAGCAATGAACAGTGCCTAATCCAACCCTAAGTTTCCCCATTTGCTCATGGATCAGTTGCGGTTAAATAACAATGGCCGCAATGTTTGTGGCTGAAATTACCCTTAATTTACGAGGGTTTTTTCCGGACTTTGAGATAGCCCTGGGGGAATCTTGCCACAATAACACTTCTAAGGGATGTTAAATTGGTTTTCATGTGTGGTTTTTAAGCGCTTCGTAAAGCATCTCCCTTGGTTTAGGCGTGAGCTGGTGTGTCATTATTGCCATACAGGTATGTGGTCAGATTCAAGCAGCCCAGTGCTTTGAAATGTAATTTCGAAATTACACCGGTCAAGTGCATTCTTCCTGCTCTTTTCACCAGCTCATCATTTCTAACATCAGGCTTTCAGCTGATTTCCTGTTCCAAAGCAGCTCTTCATTTGTCTGTTTGTGGCACAGAGATCTCCAAGCTCTGTCCTCACATTTGGAAGCTTTTCCTGGTGCCTTCCAAGCCTACCTGTGAGCTGTCTACTTTGCCTCTGTGTTTGAAACACATGCTTGGCTTCCTTTGAAATACATATTCCACTAGCTGTCTGTCCTTTATTGTGCCAATTTAATTTACACAGCTGGGTAGTTTGCCACACAAGGCATGGGGCTGGATGGTTTTAAAAGTGCTTTGTAATGTTTATCTTGATTTTTCCCACAGAAAAGTGCAAGGTGGTCCTGTTCCAATGTGAGTTCCAACCTCAAGCGGATTGTTGGTTTCACAAGAAAGACGCTGTGCTTTGTCTCAATTATATGTTATCTAGCATGAGTAAGAAAGGATGGAAAGAAAACCTGCATATGAAAGCAGAAGGCAATTACAGTTGACTTCTGAGCCACCATCATTATGTCAGCTAATAAAGAAGAGGTAAATAAGTGAAGCCAGTGCAATTCCCCCTGTCATTCTTATGTATTTAATGGATGATTACCAGGAATTAATCTTGCCAGTTAGGTGTTAAGATGAAAGAAATCCTTCTTTTGTAATTTGCATTTCACACGGAGTGAGAATTTGAATCAACTAATAAACATAAATATTGAGCAAAACTGTTTCATCATTTTGAGGTGAACCATGTGTGATAGATGTGGGATGGAGTTAATGGGAGCCTCGGGTCCTCCAGGCAGTTTGAGGAAATGCATATACATTTCTTCCTCAGAACTGCCTCGTATTTGTTTCTTTCGCCGCCTTCTTCTCAGGGCCAACTATTTTCTAGCTGTCAAACTGTTGGTTTCGGTGCCATTTTGAGATAGTCTTCTTTTGTCATTTATGAGGTGACAATGTTATATGCTGATTTTTAGGGCTCAGCTGGTATTTTTCATGATGCACTGTCAGGAGCTGTCAGCTCTCCATTAGACCAGATCTTGGAGTTACACTCTGCTGAACAGAAACCCAAGCCCCTCAACTGCAATCCTACAAACTGCACTGTTACCCTTCCAAGACTTCTGTCTGGGCCAGGTTTAACAGAGGATGTGCCCTCTTGATCACTAATTACTTGGTCTTCCAGCTGCCATTTCAACTTAGTTTGCGTAGAAGAAAGCCAAAGTTTAAAGGGATGTGAGGAAAGCTTCCTTGGTTCCTGGGTGCTAGGAGTTGGATGAGCCTTCTCATTCAATAATGGATAGCATCCAGATTTTTACTCTTAACTTCAGGCCACGTGGAACTGATGTTTATCAGAGACTATGCACAAGACAAGAGCAGGCATTTGCCTGGTGAAGCATGTGACGTCCTATATTCCCGTGTTTCCACTACACAGTGATTAACTATTACCTAAAATTATTTTTCTTAGAGGGCTCATACACCTCTGAGGAACTTCATTGACATGACCAGGTAGATCTTGGCTGGTTGGCTGCAGTTTGGGGGAATGGATCTGGAACTATGCATTGCGGAGGACCTGGGCTGCTGTGCCTTTCCCGTCACTATGAGATTTGAGCTTCTCCTGTTCCAGGGAACATGTGCAATTACACTTTGCCATGATTCCTGCTGTTCAGTCTGTGTCTGGCTCCAGTGCCAGCAGCTGCCCAGAGTTGAGGGCAGTGACTCAACCACCACTTGTTGGCATCACCTCCCCAGCCCACTGCTTGGTTCCTTCCTTCAGGACAGTAAAGTGGGGTCTTTGACAGCGCACACACTTTGGGGCTCCTTCTCTTAACAAGAGCCTTGGTTACGCCCATCTTTCCCACAACACATTTTCTTACAGATTTTCAGGGCAGAGCAACAAGCTGTGCTTCCCTTCTGGCTGCTGTTTTGTTGTAGGTAAATATGTAGCCTAAGATCTTTTGGCATCTGAACTACGGGAAGAAAACCACCTTGTAAGATAAGTATCTGCTTCATCAGGAGACAGTTACTTGCTTTTCTGATAACAAGCAAAGATAGACTATGTGTGGTGCAGTACTTTTACTTGGTTTGAGGCTACCCATAGAATATTTATCTAAAATATATATAATATATATGTTACTTACAGAGAAACAAAGAACTCCAAAACCCAGGAACCCAGACAAAAGTACTGTGAATATAAGCGAACGGTCCTTGTTGTGGATTTGCAGGACTATCAGCTACACTCAGCCAGGATTTACCAAAGAAAATTCAACTGGCTGGACCCGGGCTGATCTGTGCTAGAGAAAAAACCAAAACCAGAATCAATTCAGTATCAGCCACCAATCTTCCATTAAGGGCTGTGGTTAGATTACATTATGACATTAGATAACAAGTCTGCAGTGGAATAAGCAAGGGCTCAATGTGTTGTTACTTCGAATGTTTTATCTCACAGACTCATGAGTGGGAAACGTAATGGAGCAATGTGTCAAGAAAGCCCCTGCTCACCTACGGCAGGTACATTGTGACCATGTTGGTTAAGATCAGTGGTGAAGTAGATGTAGTAAGGGCTTCTGGTGGAGACTTCCACCGTGTGGGCAGTGTTTGCACAACGTTATTGCAGCTCTAGGTTCAATGGGCAGTTTACTCAGAGAAGTTGGCAAACTCAGAATGGGTGGAACCAATAAACGACAATATCTTTTTTTTTTTAAATGATGCAGCGGAATTTTAATGAGAATGAAAAGAATAAAAAGGTAGCACAGTATCAAGTATGTATACGCTGGATGTTGGAGACAGATGCATTTGGAAAGGAACTCTGGTATGTGTCACACTGCACTCAGAAACAAGTATGATAAAATAGAAACAAATAATTAATCCTATTAAGATACTGAAGAAGTATTCAAAGGAAAAATGCAGAGGTGTGGAGCATGGCGGTGCCCTGAGCAGGACTTGCGAGTGCTTTCACAAAGCTGTCACTCATCTGCTCGCTGGTAAATCTGCATTTTGTTTTTCACTGGTACTTCATTCAGTGGATTTTCCTGTTGTGTTTAGCAGGGCCCACAGCTGCCTCGGCGGTATCTGCTGTACCGGTAGGAGTAAGGGCTGCAATAGCCAGAGCCATAGGATCTACCATAACCATACAGGCCCCCATAACCCAGGGAGGAGCCTCCATAGCTCCCATAACCTCCATAGCTCCCAATGCCATACAGACCCCCGTAGCCCAGAGAGGAGCCCCCAGAGCCCCCAAGAACGGGTGCTCCAGAAGATCCCACCACAGCTTGCTGGGGGAAGGAGCTGAGGATGGGGCCAGGGAAGGTGACGACAACAGGAGGCGGCTGGATGATGGCAGTCGAGTCAGGGCACTGCTGGACACAGGGCTCATTGCAGCTGTCAGCGATGGGCTGGGGGCAGCTGATGCCGCCGGTGGTGGTGGAGCACAGATCGTAGCAGGACATCTCTTGGGGATGGACGTAAGATGCAGCACACACTGAGGAGTAAATGAAAGGGACAAACTACTGGAAAAAGAGTTTAAATGTTGGACACATGGACAAGAACAATGGCTTTATCTCTCAGGTCTTGGCTGTACTTCTTCCTCTTCAATATAGTTCATGCAACTTCTCTCTCTCATTTGCAAAAATAAGCACTGCTCAGGTTCCATTCTGAAAAGTCACTCCTTTTATAGTCTGCTTCCTAATTTCTTATGTTTCGTTTCCTATTAGAAGAAGCTCTTTGTTCTACCCAGCTGTCAATCACTACAAGAACTGACCACTTACTTTGAAAATTGTTTCCACTATATTTTGCATTCACTCTCACAATGTCTGTGTCTAAGAGATTGTTCCATGTTTTGTTTTATACTGGCAAAAACAAAGCAGAGTAACCTGAATACCAGCAAATCTCTTGCGGTAAATTAATGGGAAGCTAGAATAACGACTCTGACATACTGACTCGCAACTTGTTTCCAAAAGCAGTAGCTAAAATCATGCTGCCAGCATTCCGAGCCTGCTAGAAAAACAGATTAATTAAGGCATTCCCTGCCCTGAAGTGCTTGCCAATTAGTTTCAGAGTCACAGGGTGGGTGAGAAGATTGTTTGACTTCTCCAGAGTGAAACTGGTACACTCAGACAGCTACGGGTTGGCCTCTACTGCAGATAAGTTGGTTGGGTGCTGAGCTCTTCAGAAAGATTGTCACCATAGGATCTGAGCCAATTTCCAGGAAAACCCATGGAAAAGGCTCAGTACCTCCTGTGAACAATACTTCTTTTCACTAGAACCATACTGAATCATAGAACCATGGAAAATATTAGATTAGAAAAGATTTCTGAAGGTCATCTGGTTCAACTCCTTTCTCAGTGGAAGGATGAAGTGAAGGTTAAGGTTTTCTAGTTTCATCTCTATATTCCAGTATCCCTTTAAACAATATTTCTGCACTTTTCTGGGCAAGCCAATCCCCTTAAAATACATACATATAAAAAGATGCATATCAAAAATTACATATATCTTCCTTAAAAATTTCCTAGTGACATGAATAGCTTTCTGCTGAAGTTCTGAATGCTGCTTTCATAGCCTGAGTTTGTATTAATAGGAAGTGACCATTTTTGAAGAATCTGAATACACTGATGTCCAACACTATACAAGAAAAATTAAACTCACAGAGAGAGAATCCATCATTATTAATAATCTTTGAGTATAGATGATTCCATACATATTTAATTAAAACAATTCAAAAAGAGATATGTGGATTTTAGGCAAGAGATCATGATAGAATGGTACTTACCCTCTTCACAGGAGAAAGCAAGAAAGGTGGAATGAAGAGCTCTCAAGTCTGAGAGTTTTTATACAGTTCCCCAGATTATGAGGATCACCTAAGGTACAATTTGTATGTGTTCATAATTGAGGCAAACCCCAAATTAATATGACATGGAGGTCATCAAAGTTTGGCTGACTGTCAGTTTGAATTCTCATGAAATATGAGAGCTGCATTTTGTCACAGAAGTCTCTTTCATCTCAAATGCTTAGACATCATATTAATTCCTGTTATCACCTTGTTCATGTCGTTAGTGGTACAGCAGGAGCAATGCTAATGCTTTTCTTCAGCTTTTCCATTACCTTTGTTTTCATGGTCTGATGCGCAACTGGGAATGACAAAGCAACACCCATTTAATAAGCTGTCTGTTACTGAAAAGTTTATATTTCGTATTTCTCCATTGAAGAAAACAGTCACGAACAGATTTCAGCAAGAACACAAATGACCTTGACTTATATATTTTAATGTGATATCATTTCATAATTGCTAGGCACATAAATCCAGGTACACGTATGTAATCTAATTGTAAGAATGCATTCTCAAACCATTAGTGGATGATTTGTGGCATTTGAAAAGACTTGTTCCCTGGAAACTTGGAAATATTGCCCAGAAAAAGTTCCAACCACTTCAAAGGCTGAGGGACCCACCTGATAATTTATGCTAATCTATGGCATAGAGTCTGCACTATTAAAACAACACATCTGTAAACAGGGGAAGAATCAGCCTTTATTTTTCACAATACACTCCAAGTTCATAATTGTTCTCTATTTGTTGAAACTGCCAGCTCAGCACTGTCCTGGACTTGAGCATTACAGGTCATGAATTCTTGAGAACCAATGTCAACAACTCAAAGCACTTCTGCCCCATTTCTTTTTTTGCACCTGAGGATCCGTTGCACAAAAAATGCTCGTGCTTCCTCAGGACTATTAAATATTCTCAAAATCCATCCTTGCTCTAACAGCATGAAAAAAAACAACAACACAGGGAGATAAAGGTGTTCTCTCTGTCTGTGGAATCATGGAGACTTCGCCCCACACGTTTTTGACTGAGAGTACAGTTTAAGTGACTGCTGGGAGGAGAAATCCCCTCAGCTGACATCTACATGAAGAGAGATCCCAGCACTCCAAAACCTAAGGACTGTGCTATCTTTCTGCTCAAATTTCAATTTCCACGTCCATCTCATCTAGAAAGTGGAACTGAAGCAAAACTTGCAGATGCCTGGAGGGGCTTCTGCTCTTTAGAGCTGAATTGCTCCCTTTGCAGCCAAAAGCTACAGACTCTCCCAGGTGCTGAGTCCTCCACCTGTGGGTGGGGAAGGTAAGCATGCAGCAACCACCCCCAACGTTCCTACACATTGCACTGTCAGCCTTTAACTGCTGTTTGGGCAGGTTGCAATGTGAATTATATGTTCTTAAACAAAAATCATGTCCATGACAGCAGTTTGTTATTCTGATAAACCCATGAGACACTCTCCAGGCGTTAATACAAGAGGAGCAAGTGTAATTCTTTCGTAATTTCAAAGAGGTGACTGGAAAAATGCCAGGTATTAATTTTCCCCAACAAGTCAGAAGATGAAAGAATTCCCCGTCATGTAATGTAATGTTTAGGTACTTTTACAAGAGAATTTTGAAAGGACTTGTAAACTCCAATAATGAACAAAGCAATGTCATCATCTTGATGGGTTTCCTGCGTTTGAAATTGGGGCGGGCAACAAGTGTTAATCTTGTACCTCCGCTTGCTCGGATGGACTATAAAAGCTCTTCTCTCTCATAGCTCTTCCAAACCTTTCCCTTGACTTCTCTGGGGCTCAGGTAAGTTTGTTTCTTCTCTATTGCTACCTCTTTACTGCCGTATTTAACCCCGGCTGGTGTCTACCATCCATGCTGTTGACCACATCTGTACTGTATTGGGACAGGGAACCTAGTGTCAGCTCTGAGCTGACAGACATACCTTTTATGTGGGGGGCATTGTGGAGGTATTGGCTCAGTACTAATTCACTACAGGGCTTGCATTGTGCTACCCTGACTGCTGTGCATTTAACCTATTGCAACCTTTGTGTATTCTGGAGTTTACAGAGGAATTCTTTATCTTGGCACTAGTCATTTCAAAAGAGCTTTTTGAAGGACATCTGGGCCCAGAATGTTTATGTATACATATTTATTTAACATTGAAATTTCATTGTTTGTATCAGGGCAATGGCTGCCTAGGTGGGAACTGGGATAATAGTATAACTATTTGTCCTTTACTGTCATCTCAAATGACTTTGAAAGCCATCCAGGCAGGGAAAACCCCATAACCTGCGTTTATACAATTCAGCAAAATTGGCTATTTGCTCAAACTCCTGTTCTCTACTCATAACCTTCATGTAAACAGCTATAGTCATTTCTTAGTGTTTCTTTGTCTTCTACTTAGTCTCATCATCACTGTGTGCTGCATCTTACATCCATCCCCAAGAGATGTCCTGCTACGATCTATGCTCCACCACCACCGGTGGCATCAGCTGCCCCCAGCCCATCGCTGACAGCTGCAATGAGCCCTGTGTCCAGCAGTGCCCTGACTCGACTGCCATCATCCAGCCGCCTCCTGTTGTCGTCACCTTCCCTGGACCCATCCTCAGCTCCTTCCCCCAGCAAGCTGTGGTGGGATCTTCTGGAGCACCCGTTCTTGGGGGCTCTGGGGGCTCCTCTCTGGGCTACGGGGGTCTGTATGGCGCTGGGAGATATGGGAGCTATGGGGGTCTGTATGGGGGCTCCTCCCTGGGCTACTGGGGCCTGTATGGCTATGGTAGATCCTATGGCTCTGGCTATTGCAGCCCTTACTCCTACCGGTACAGCAGATACCGCCGTGGCAGCTGCGGGCCCTGCTAAGCCATGCAGAAATAGCCTACATGAAGAATAACCAGTGACTCCGCAATAAAATCTTGATCCATAGCAGTAGTCCTAAAGGAGATGAGATAAAGTTGTGATTGATCCCACCCCACTGCAGTGGAGCTGGAAGCACGCAGAGCATCTTTAATCTCTTCACATTCTACTCATGGTCTCTTTGGTTTTGGTGTATAGTTGGTGGGTACTATATGCAATCATTACTCTCATAAAATGGCATTTCACTGCCCAATCAAAGAATAATTATGGAATGATCTGTCTGCACTCCACTGGGGTTTTTTTTGTTTTGGCATTCTGTAATACTTTTCTGTGAATGTTTCTTATTAAAGTGATTTTCTTCCAAATCAGATACATCAACTTTTGGTTTTAATTTCTGCTATTGTTGTGGAGAAAAACTCTCTAGATACAGAGAACTGAAGAAAGAAAGATAAATCCTCGTGTAGGATAAGCTTTAGAAAGAGCTGAAGCAATCTAGCCATTAGAGAACACTGACACTCTTTGCTGCCCTGACCACGCATTTGTGAGCAGGAATCCTCCCTTCCCAGCTGGTCTGGTGATGGAATAATAACAGAATGTTTAGAAAATAACCACATTCAACCTGGCTTCCCTTATGAGCCACCTGATGATCTTCCGTGATCAGAACAGGAGATGAGCCAATGGCTCAGGTGGGCAGATTATGGGGAAACGAGTCACAGCTGAGGCCCTCAGGTGGGAGGAATGTTCCTGCATGGGAAGGAATTTAGGGAGGTGGGGAGTGGTGGTAGGGGGCTGCTGGGAGGGAAAAGCTGCAACAAGAAGGGATCTTCAGAGGAGTGTGGCTCTCAAGTGGATGTCTTGGGTGAGAAGCATCATGGGAGAGGTCAGAAGAATCTGGAAGACAGGTCTGTAAAATAAAGGGGATGGAAGCGTGGGCTTTAGCTGCAAGGTGTTCCTCTGTAGGAGGAACTGAGAAATGCTGTGTTGATCATGTGTATATGGAGATCTGATTTTTCTAATGCTTAAACTCTCTGGATACCATAAATACCTTGGCTATTTCTGTGGTTTTTGCTAGCAGAGGTGAATCAACCATAATGTAGCAGTATGGCAAAACTGTTGAGTTTTTTGTGGTTTTATTGTCTTTGTCAAAAACTCTTCAGTGTCTTAGATTTTCCGATTCTACAAACCGGCTGTTAATCGAGCTCTAAGCTTAAAAGTTGCATTATACTGACTACAAAGTATTCTTTCTTAAAGGGTTTGACAGAAAGTTAATTTTCTGTAAGGTCTGTTATGAGAATGGTGTTTAAATACTTGAGTGAGCACCTGAAATTCAAGGAGATAAAGATTCAACTGGAAGAAATTAGCCCAACTGCCAGGAGTTTGACACAGTGACCCTTGAGGATCCCTTCCAGCTTTGGATATGCTATGATTCCATGAAACCACTAGTGAATTCTAGATTTTAGGGAAAGCATTTAAATTCATTAATCTAAGGTTTCATTTCTTTAAGACTACTAACCTGTAATTGGTGGTTATACAACGCTAACCTATCTGGGAAGTTGTTTCCATAAGAAATCTTAATATGTGTATCTGAAAAATGAGGAGAGTAGAATGGTAGTTGTTTTTGTTCTGTGGGCTTGAACTCTGCTTTTGTAGGCTTGAAATTTTTTTTGTTTTATGCTTTACTTTTGGGATTTTTGTCTACCTGGTGTAGATTTTCAGCTGGACAGGCTGTACAGCTGAAAATCTGTTGCGGGCTTCTTATCAAACAAATAATTAGGACAAAAACGTCTGAAAAGAACACCAGAAAGTGGCAACTTTGATGCAATAGACTTTTAATGATACTGAGAAAGTAATACATATGCAGAGTCTCCAAGAAATATGCAACTAGTCTTCAGCAAGGGATACATTCACATGATTGATTTTCCTTTCTCTGTCTTAAGTGATCGAAACAAACAGGAATCACTTCTGCAGTTTTGTTACATTTACCCCAGGTATTACAGAAACTTGACGGTAGAAGCATTATAGTATAAACAGAAAGTAGAATTCAGAGGAGAAATTCAATAGGGGCTGAAGGGATGCAGCTCGATGGTCTTGAATCACAGCAGTGCAGACATGGAGCTCTTCAGCTGGGAACCCACTGCATCTCATCTGTTGATTCCCTCCCATGCAGGGAATATTTTCTCATGACTTAGCAGGGCCCGCAGCTGCCACGGCGGTACCTGTTGTACCGGTAGGAGTAAGGGCTGCAATAGCCAGAGCCATAGGAGCCTCCATAGCCATACAGGCCCCCGTAGCCCAGGGAGGAGCCTCCATAGCCATACAGACCCCTGTAGCCCAGGGAGGAGCCTCCATAGCCATACAGACCCCTGTAGCCCAGGGAGGAGCCTCCATAGCCATACAGACCCCTGTAGCCCAGGGAGGAGCTTCCATAGCCCAGGGAGGAGCCCCCATAGCCCCCAAAGATGGGTGCTCCAGAGGATCCCACTACTGAATCCTGGGGGAAGGAGCTGAGGATGGGTCCAGGGAAGGTGACAACAACAGGAGGTGGCTGGATCACGGCTGTGGAGTCAGGGCACTGTCGGACGCATGGCTCATTTCCACTGTCAGCAATGGGCTGGGGGCGGCTGATGCCACCAATGTTGGTGGGGCACAGGTCGTAGCAGGACATCTTGTGGGAACGGAGGTCAATCTGCAAAACACAGACCTTTATGTTAGCATAAAAGAAGTATCAAAAATTAGATCGCCATGAAGCTGTCCAGCAGTAACAAATCTGGGAAGTACACATTCTATTACTATTTTTTTTGCATTGTAGTTTGAAGAATGGTTTTGACCTTAATATGACAAATTCATGTACTTTTCAAATGTGATTTTTTGTTCTTTTCAGATTAGCTAATTTCAGTAGTACAGCATTAGCCCTAGTTGAGATCTTCTACTTAAGTTTGCTGCAAACTCAGCAGACCTCTGTTGAACATTGCCATAATTCTGTCTATGTATATGAACCATTCTTTTTCTTGAAATAGTATTGTAGAATTGTAGATAGTCAAGGAAATCTCTTTCATCATTAGATGTTAAAGCTTGGGAATCAAAACTGCATAAATACCCCCAAGTCCCTTTCTGGAACCCAGCTTCACCATGGCTCCCGTATAAATGAAAAATAAAAAGCTTTATTTTCATGAACAAATAGTATATGGATCTCACAGGCTGGCAGTCCTGAACAGCACTTGGTTCTAAGTTAAAACCAAGAGTTTCTGGCAAGTTAATATTTGCAGTTTGAAAGAAATCTGACTTACCCAATTCACGAAGGCAAGTAAGGCGAGAGAAGTGGATAGAAGAACCTTGAGGAGAGAGCTTTTATACAGTTCCTTCCATTGCCTGGGGGATGTTAGGCATCCTGTGCTTGAGTTCATAATTAGGTACCAACCCCAAACGGTAGGACACGCAGTTCCTCTAAGTGCTGAAATGTTTTTTTGCTTTTTTTTGTTTGCATACTGCAGGCACTTCAAACCCACACATTGCGTGACATGCATGCTCCACCGCAGACCTCTCCATCATCTCCAGGAGTTATTATTTTTTTTATTTCATTGCTCTTCAGGGGATCAAGCAAGCTGACTCAACTTATTTAAGAGTCCTGCATTATTAAGATGACAGGAGGACAGTAAATTTCTTTTAATCCATTTACGTCTTTTAGTGTAATCAGTTGAGGTGACAGTTTACCTACAGACAAAATGAAATTTATTTAGGAGCTCCAATGAAGGCTGGAGGTTTTCTGCAGGCTTAGCACTTCTACCTCCAAACATGCATTGCAGAGCAAATGCGGTGAGCAAATAAGAAGAGTCATTTAGTGACTTTTGGAGAGTTCCCTACTAATTGTCTTTCAGACCTGGGAACAGAGGAATATTTCAGCTGGCAATCACAAACCTCTCTGGAAATGGATTTTGGTTTTTTTTCCTCAAACTTCACTTCATATAATTATGACATGATGTGGAAGCAGCAACTATCATACTATGGATTGTCATCTTGTTAGAAGTTTAACACATGCAGATTTCTTGTGAACAGATACATGCTTTAATAAAAAGGAGATGTGATTTTAAATAGAAAGTAAGTCCCAAAAAGTACTATAAGCCACATGAAAGACCCAAGTGACCTTAACTTATGTAGTTTAACATGATAATCTCTCATGATAAGGAAGTGTTTGCATCCAGGTTTTTAATGTAATACTGATGCAGTACACACAAAGTAGTAATGATTGTTTGTGAGGTATTTGAAGATCCATTGGAATGTCCTCATAAAACTTCGGGACAGTTTTCAGTGTAATAGTTCAGGAAATCTCCAGGGCTGGAAAAGCTCATAATTTAGAAACAATATGTGATATGAAGATTACTAGGTTGATAATTATGATGATTACGATAACCATCATAATGATATGGTATTAAAATAATGCCATAAAGAAAGAAACCTCAGCAAAAGCCACTATTTTCTTTTCCCAGTGGTTTCCCAGCCCATAATTGCTTTCTGCTGAGAGATGCAGTCAATCATTGTTTTTCATGCAAGATCAGTTGTAGACCAGGATCAAGGACTCCAAGATCAAGCAAGCTAGGAATTCAATGAATGTCAGGAAAATGTACCTTTTCAAATGTGTAGAACAAACTGAGCTGAGCGTTTTGAGTATCTGAATGCTTATTTCTGAAGTTCACTGGGAATCTGTCCAGGTAGCGTCACTTTGGTGACACTTCAGACACTGATATCTTAAAGGTGATGTTTTTTGGCTACTGGAAATACAAGTGAAAGAGCAGCAGATACCCTTTAGCCGCTGTGAACAGTCTTTGATTTAAGTTTTGAACAACCAGAAGTCGTCTGTTCAACATAGCCCTATGTAAGGTACTTAGAACTCTCAGCAGGTTATTTCTGATGAAGTATCATCATTGTATGACACAGCAAAAGAAGCGTTAACTATGTATAAGCAGCTTACTTCATGGTGCAGCTCCGAAGAGGATAGAAAACTGGTATTAGTCTCATGAATCATGTTTTAGGATGAAAGATACATTCATTTCACCCATCACTGTTCTAGATCAAAGACCCTTGCGTGATGTAATATGTGCTATGTTGCATGATAATTGGAATCAAGCAATAAGCAAAAACAGAAAGCAAGGGAATTTCATCACTTTATGGAGGTATCAATACAAAAAATGCGTCATGTCAGCTAATTATCTTGATGTTCACAAAACCAGCCTCACCCCTCAGGCAGTCTGTGCTATATAAAAGCACTCTCCACTCAGGGTTCTTCCAGCCTCCTCTCTTCACTTGCTCTTTTTGGTGAATTGGGTAAGTTTGAATCTGCTCTTTACAACTACTATAATACCTCTTTTCTATATGACTTAATGTTGGATGGTCTCTCTAACTAGTACCAATGAGTAAAACTTTAGGTGAGAATTCTACAGAAATGATTCAAAGGGTTATGCACAGCCATACTCAAAGCTGGCATTTAATTTCAAAGCTAACCAAAGGTTTCTTGATAAGGCATAAAAAGCTGATTATCAGTTTACTTCCAGTGGCCGAAGAAATAATGTGACGAGTTCAATACCTGTTTCTCTTTTATTTTCAGTAACCTAGATAAATAGCAGAAAATTTTGAAAAAACCTAAACCTGAGTGATTCATGGGAAAGTTTTCTAGTTAGAAGCAGACCTTCCATTATGTCCAGTTTATTCTATTACAGATCACTCAAGATGCTTTAAAATTAACTCAAGATAAATGGGCATGAATGCGACCAGAGATCAGGCACTGAATTAGATGAAAAACACAAAGGAAACTAGACATTTCTTTTAACAGAAAGAAAAAGGAATCATGCAGAGAACTTAAGGAGGTAACGAGTGAAGAGCTGTTTTTTGGTGCTAATGGGAGTGAGTCATGTGGAGGGCGATTTGCTACACAGTATTTTAATACAGAGTTCTAAGCTCTTTTGCCAAACCAGTCATAAATGTCTTTGCAGTGATCCAGCGTTTAGAAACAGAGGGCAATAGTCTTTGCAATTCCATTGGAATAGTCTCATCAAACAAGTTATTGAGCAAATCTGAATAGTCAGTGTCTACTAATCCTCAATAAGGCTCAGCACAGAGAAGATCAGTAGCAAAGATGAGCTCGAGTCATGAAATCACGCATAGCACTACACTTGGTTCTTGGGAACTCCAAGTCCTATGCTGATCCAATGACTCACCAAAGCATCTCAGGAAATAATTTTGCTGCTTTAGTTCTCAATTCTAATGCATATGGAGGAATTAGTGTGCTTCAAAGGGCTTTTGTTGAAGGAAAGGTAGAGAACTCTATAATGTGTTTAATTATGTAAATAATGCTTTGTGCTTAGTAAAATCAACCTGGTATTATACAGATTGACCTCCATTCCCACAAGATGTCCTGCTACGACCTGTGCCCCACCAACATTGGTGGCATCAGCCGCCCCCAGCCCATCGCTGACAGTGGAAATGAGCCATGCGTCCGACAGTGCCCTGACTCCACAGCCGTGATCCAGCCACCTCCTGTTGTTGTCACCTTCCCTGGACCCATCCTCAGCTCCTTCCCCCAGGATTCAGTAGTGGGATCCTCTGGAGCACCCATCTTTGGGGGCTATGGGGGCTCCTCCCTGGGCTATGGAAGCTCCTCCCTGGGCTACAGGGGTCTGTATGGCTATGGAGGCTCCTCCCTGGGCTACAGGGGTCTGTATGGCTATGGAGGCTCCTCCCTGGGCTACNGCTCCTCCCTGGGCTACAGGGGTCTGTATGGCTATGGAGGCTCCTCCCTGGGCTACAGGGGTCTGTATGGCTATGGAGGCTCCTCCCTGGGCTACGGGGGCCTGTATGGCTATGGAGGCTCCTATGGCTCTGGCTATTGCAGCCCTTACTCCTACCGGTACAACAGGTACCGCCGTGGCAGCTGCGGGCCCTGCTAAGTCATGAGAAAATATTCCCTGCATGGGAGAGAACCGGCGAAAGGGCAATACGATCTTGATCCTCGACTGAGCTCCTGAATAAGGGGCAGAGCATGAAAAGTTTCTTCTTAATGCAGTGGAGTCAGAAAATCTCCAAGGATCTCATTTCTAATTTTTTTTTTCTCCGTCTTCTGTTTCATCTCAACTTCTCTGCCCTGTCAGTGGCCAAGTGTATTCAACTCTATCCATGTCCCCCAGGGTCATTTCTGGGCCCTGCTCTGGCCAATGCCTGGGAGAAGTCTGAAGAAACACCTTTCCTGAAGCCCTAGGGAACTCCTTCCCACCTGGGCCCTGGTACATGTTTCTGCTGTTGTGTCCTTTACAATAAAACAAGCCTGCATCCAATGCTTGCCTCTCTAGTTTTCCTTTGCAGTCCCTGTAGGAGTCCAGGTCTCCCTTCTCGTGCATGTGGCCCCTCTCCCATCCTGGCTAGGGCAAGCTCTCAGCCCCCTGGAGTTCAAGGCTGAGCTGCCTTGAGGGAAAGACCTTGGTAGCTCTCACATAGCCCTACTGTGAAGGAAGCAATCTGCTCAGTCTTCCTTTGCTACTGAGATAGAATTATCTTGCCTCTCCTCTATGCTAGTTATTCCAGCTGTCAAACTTCCAATGTTTAGTTATAGTTTAGTGCTGGCATTCCTTTTGTTTTTAAATCTTGTATAAGTAAGTTACTAGGAAACATCACAGTGTTCACGTATAAAGTGAAAAACCTGTCTTGAAGTTCTGTCAAGTTATACTCAGAAAAGGAACAATAGGAGGAAGATAAATGGGCGACAATCTTTAAGATAGGTATCTGATGAGCAGTGATCAAGCACTACCTCTTCACTGCTAAGGTAATTGTTGCCTCAGGGAAGTTTTGGCCAAGCCCGCAGATCAGCTGAGTGAAGTAAAAAGAAAATGAACTATTGCTTTCCGGAGGCTTTAGGAATTACTTCACAGATGCTTTCAGTGAAAAAGTAACTGTGCGATTTCTTGAGCTCAGCTCTCTGTCAGTGTTGTGAAGTAGCAAGCCAGAATTTAACCGGTAATTTCACTGTCCCCAAAGTATGTGGGTATGTCAGATGGCCCTATGCTGAAAGTAGCAATGAGTTGAAATCAAAAGTAGTCTGACTATTGTATTAACATAACTTGTTTTTCTTTTAAGAATATATGGGTTTTTTTTTTTGTTTATTGATTAAAAACAGTACATATTGAGAATATTTCAATGAAAAAAAAAAAAAAGACCCTCACCAAAATCCTCTCTCTCCCATCTTCTCAGTTCTCAATACCACCTGCCCTCAAGGTCGTGGGCTTTTTGTTGAGGGTTTGTGGGAAGCTGGGATGGTGCTGGAGCCTGAAGGACTCAGATGAGAACACATCTCTCCTCCAAGGGCCCCAGAAATGGGCACACAACCCAAGCAACCAGAGTGGAGGCAGCCTCCTGCCTTTTGGGTGCAAGGAGATGGTTCACCATTCTTACTGCTGCTCTTCAGTCTCACACATCTTGGGGAAAGGACATTGCTGTGATGATTTCCCTGGAATGAAACAACTAGCATCCTACTTCATGCCACACCATCCCTGCATCTCTTTGGCTCAGGCACCTCTTGCGTTGAGCAATGCCCTGATTCCTCCCAGCTGACTCATTACCTGCAGCAGTTCTACAAAACTGGAATGATTGATTTCCTCTCTGTTTCTCTTCTCAGCAATGGGATTCCCTTTCTCATGCACAGACTCTCAAAGATACTTAAGTGCTGAACATACGAGCTTCTCCTACTGAATTTTCAATGGATTTGCTGAGAGTGCCAGGCAGGGTGCAAGCCAGCTAAAACTGGATGCATATTGTGTTAGACAGCAAGTGCCTAGCCCAAGATAACAAGATTGTTGAGAGTTATTAGCACCCAGCTAACACGATTGCATAGCTTTATTTGAGCTGGTTGCTTGTTCAGGGTGAGGTCATGTCTGGTTGCAAAAGAGTATGCAACGATACCTTTTCAGTCTGTGTCTAATATCATTTGATAATTAAAGGAATGGACAGTGGTTACTGGTTGATTACTTAAGACTTACTCTTGGAGGAACTCCCCTTATATGTATGCATTAATGGTACCGGTCCATCATTTAGAAGCATTCCAATTAACATGAAGTTAGAACAAAGCTAATTGCCATTAAAAAGGAGGGAATCAAACTTTGAGACTGGAAAAGCAAGGTAGTTTAATAGATGGGAGTGACAGTGAAGGGATGATTTCTGTTCACTAACAAAGCAAAAAGCTATGCACCTGCTGACTAGGGAGAAAAGATTCCGGAGTAATACAGTCAAAAAAAAAAAAAAGAATGAATGAATGAAAGAAAAGGAAAAACTCATGCAATACCCAAAACAGGGAGACTGGAGGTCCGCGGATAGCATAGGGATGTAAGTCCCAGAGGCCAGGGGATCAGCCTGCATTCTCACAGGGTATTGCATAACGTGTCACGGCACTGTATGAGACAGAGTTGCCATGGTCAGGGGCCAGGCCCCAAGGAATCAAAGCCTGGCTTAGCAGAAGCCTGAGAGACTGTCCTGGGCAGGTGAGCTGGCTCTGTGGATGAGAAGAAAGTTTTAGAGCACTCCATGCTCCCTGAAAATAAAAGCCAAACATGCAAGTGTTGGATGCAACCTTCTTTAATTGTAAAGGCAGTAAAGGAAACAACACCACAGATGTGTACTAGACCCAGGCAAGAAAGAGGTGCCTGGGGATTCAGGAGAGGTCTTTCTTCAGGCCGTCTTCATGGCAATGGCCAGCACAGGGCCCAGAAAGGACTCTAAAGGACAATGTTGGCATCAGGCATTCATGAACAGAATGAGGAAGGAGGAGAAGTGGATTGGGCCTGGCTTTAGCAGGGCCCGCAGGTGTTCCACAGCTTCCTGCTGTAGCGGGGCAAGGGGCAGGGACCGCAGGCAGGAGAAACGTAGGGCCTGCCAAAGGTGCAGAGGCCCCCCGAGCCCTGCGTGGCCCCGGCACCATAGAGGCCCCCCAGGCCCAGGGAGCCCCCAAAGGCGGGTGCTCCGGAAGAGCCCACCACGGCTTGCTGGGGGAAGGAGCTGAGGATGGGGCCAGGGAAGGTGACGACGACGGGTGGCGGCTGGATGAAGGCAGTGGAGTCGGG
>NC_034432.1:358453-362067 GCF_002078875.1 Numida meleagris | reverse complement strand
TTGTGGCAGAAAAATACGGGGTATTTGTGTGGCAGCTGGAGTCGCACAAATCCTGCCAATGACAAATCCAGGTTTCCCTTAGAATACTGCCGGTATGTGGATTAGATATGGCAGAGAAGGCCTTTTGGTGGGGCTGTGGGAGCTGCGGAAGGGACAGAGAGCAGGAGGGTGCTGGCCACGCTCCCTTGTGTGCCTTTTCCAGATTTACAGTAGGACTATGTCTGCCAACTCAGACTGATCTGTTGAAGCACGGCATAAGCTCTGGCACTAAGCACAGGGGCACAGGGGAGGCTGGAGTGTGTTCATTGGAAAATACTGCCCTTGCTTAATGCACACCCAGTTCCTGGCTCAAAGACAAGCTTACAGAAACCACCATGGGTAGGTGTTCACAAAAGTGGAGCATGAGCCAACAATGTGCCTTGAGGCTGGGATCACTGGGAATGTGGATGGCATCAGCCAGAAGGAGATTGTGGATGCCCTGTCCCTGGAGGCATTCAAGGCATGGCTGGACATGGCTTTGGGCAGGCTGGTCTAGCGGTTGGCAACCATTTACTCAGCAGGGGGGTTGCAACTCGATGTTCTTGGAGGCCCTTTTCAACCCAGGACATTCTATGATAAGATATGATGATACGATTCTATGATGTCATAAGCTGGAAGCAGGCTGAGCAGCGATCACCTGTCTCTCTCCTTCTGGTATCACGCTGTGCTGACACCCCTTCACAAGTCAGGCTGCTGGTGGCATGTGGATTAAACTCATCAGTGGCATCAAAGTGGTGGTGGTGGGTCTGCAGGACAGGTGGTGACCGCTTGTTCTGCAATGGGGTGAAGCTTTGGCTCTAAACCTTCTCATCAGTGAGGCCTAGGTTTGGCTAGGTGGAATGAAGCTCTGACCCCTCTGTAGTCAGGGATGTCTGTAGGGTCTCCCTTTTTTTTTGTGAGGATTGAGTGAGTCACTTGTGCAATTTGACGGAAAGTCTGCCTCTAGGTGATGATTACAGTATTGACTGCAGTGTAGGAAGACTATGACCTGAAGAGCAGAAGACCCAGGTGACAGAAGCATTAAAATAAAGTTATAATGGGTGATAATAAGAAAGATCTGCTATTTGTTCGAAGCATTTTTGATGTATCCTCTAGTAGTTGTATGTAATAGAGTTCATTGTTTAGCAACGACAGTTGGTGGGATGTGAAGGAATGGCTTATTGCTTCCTGAGGGGAATTTTAACTATCCTCTTAGGAGAAAGCTGTTCAATGAGGGGATGGTCAAGCACAGATGCTTTTGAGGGAAGTGGTTTGGAGAAGGTTTAGCAAGAAAATTTCAGTCTTTGGTGTGAGATGTTGGANGACTCCACTGCCTTCATCCAGCCGCCACCCGTCGTCGTCACCTTCCCTGGCCCCATCCTCAGCTCCTTCCCCCAGCAAGCCGTGGTGGGCTCTTCCGGAGCACCTGCCTTTGGGGGCTCCCTGGGCCTGGGGGGCCTCTATGGTGCCGGAGCCACGCAGGGCTCAGGGGGCCTCTGCACCTTTGGCAGGCCCTACGTTTCTCCTGCCTGCAGTCCCTGCCCCTTGCCCCGCTACAGCAGGAAGCTGTGGAACACCTGCGGGCCCTGCTAAACCCTGGCACAAGCCTCCTCTCCTCTTCCTTCCTCATCATGTATGCCAATCTGTAATGCCTTCATTGTCTTTTAAGGCCCTGAACTGGGCCCTGTGCTGGCCATTGCCATGAAGACGGCCTGAAGAAACACCTCTCCTGAAGTCCTAGGCACCTCCTACCTGCCTCGGACTGTAGTATGTCTTTGCTGTTGTGTCCTATCCTGTCTTTGCAATAAAATAAGACGGCATCTAATGTTTGAATCTTGGGCTTTTCTTCCTGGGCACAATGGCCACTCCTGGGCTCTGTTCCTGTGTACATGGTCCCCACAGCTGGCCCAGAACAGGCTCTCAGCCCCCTGCTGAGACAGGCTGTGTTTCCTTCGGTCAAAGCCCCTGACCGCCACATCTACGGCTCACACCATGGTGCTGCCCATCTCGATGAGCCCTATCTGAAAGCAGGCTGCTCTCTGACCAACAGGAAATGCAGATAGACGGCATCTGAGAACCACCATCCTCCCTCCTGAGGTTCTTCCCTGGCTCCCAGGGTCGCACTTAGATCCCCTCCATGTCCCATCTGAAGGGACAGCCTGAGCTGTGAGGGAATTTCTAGAAATCATCTACTCCATCTGTGTGCTCCAGCTGGGCCAGCAGCAGACAATTCATAGAATCACTGGGCATCATGAATGAGAAGGGAATCCATCCTGAAGATACAGGCTCCAACATCTCACACCAAAGACTGAAATTTTCTTGCTAAACCTTCTCCAAACCACTTCCCTCAAAAGCATCTGTGCTTGACCATCCCCTCATTGAACAGCTTTCTCCTTTGAGCATACTTAGTTAAAATTCCCCTCATGAAGCAATATGCCATTCCCTCACATCCCACTACTTGGCGTTGCTAAACAATGAACTCTATTACATACAACTACTAGGGGATACATCAAAAATGCTTCAGACAAATAGCAGATCTTTCTTATTATCTCCCATTCTAACTTTATTTTAATGCTTCTGACACCTGGATCTTCTGCTCTTCAGGTCATAGTCTTCCTACACTGCAGTCAATACTGTAATCATCACCTAGATTCAGACTTTCTGTCAAATTGCACAAGTGACTCACTCAATCCTCACAGAAAAAAGGATGACCCTACAGACATCCCTGACCACAGAGGGGTCAGAGCGTCATTCCACCCAACCCTCACCTATGCCTCACTGATGAGAAGGTTTAGAGCCAGAGCTTCACCCCATTGCCGCACAAGTGGTCACCACCTGTCCTGCAGACCCACCACCACCGCTTTGATACCACTGATGAGTTTAATCCACATGCCACCAGCAGGCTGACTTGTGAAGGGGTGTCAGCACAGCGTGATACCAGAAGGAGAGAGACAGGTGATCGCTGCTCAGCCTGCTTCCAGCTTATGGCCGATGCCATCCACATTCCCAGTGATCCCAGCCTCAAGGCACATTGCTGGCTCATGCTCCACTTTTGTGACCACCTACCCATGGTGGTTTCTGTAAGCTTGTCTTTGAGCCAGGAACTGGGTGTGCATTAAGCAAGGGCAGTATTTGCCAATGAGCACTCTCCAGCCTCCCGTGTGCTGACTGCCAGAGCTCATGCCGTGCTTCAACAGATTAGTCTGAGTTGGCTGACGTGGTCCTACTGAAGATCCAAAGAAGATGCATCAGGGAGGGTGGCCAGCACCCTCCTGCTCTCTGTCCCTACCACAGCTCCCACAGCCCCACCAAAAGGCCCTCTCTGCCATATCTAATCCACAGACCGGCAGTATTCTAAGGGAAACCTGGATTTGTCATGGGCAGGATTTGTGCGATTCCAGCTGCCACACAAATACCCCGTATTTTTCTGCCACAACAAAAAAGAGAGGAGGAAACCAGAATACGATGCAAGTAAAATTTATTGATCCCAGTTGGGCTGGAGAAGGGGACAGAGTGTAAAAGGTGGCAAGCCATGCGCAAGATGAAGACCATGGATGAAAAGGGATGGGCAGGAGAAGAGGACAAGAGATGAGAAG
>NC_034432.1:354191-354983 GCF_002078875.1 Numida meleagris | reverse complement strand
GGATGGTCAAGCACAGATGCTTTTGAGGGAAGTGGTTTGGAGAAGGTTTAGCAAGAAAATTTCAGTCTTTGGTGTGAGATGTTGGAACCTGTATCTTCAGGATGGATTCCCTTCTCATTCATGATGCCCAGTGATTCTATGAATTGTCTGCTGCTGGCACAACTTGAGCATGCAGTTGGAGTAGATGATTTCTAGAAATTCCCTCACAGCTCAGGCTGTCCCTTCAGATGGGACATGGAGCAGATACAGAGGCGACCATGGGAGCTGAGGAAGATCCTCAGGAGGCAGGATGGTGGTTCTCAGATACCGTCTATCTGCATTTCCCGTTGGTCAGGGAGCAGCTTGCTTTCCGATAGGGCTCATCAAGATGGGGAGCAGCACATTGTGAGGAAGAGCTGCAATGGCCAGGGGCTTTGACCAAAAGAAACACAGCCTGTCTCAGCAGGGAACTGAGAGCCTGTTCTGGGCCAGCTGCGGGGACTATGTACACAGGAACAGAGCCCAGGAGTGGCCATTGTGCCCAGGAAGAAAAGCCCAAGATTCAAACATTGGATGCAGGCTTATTTTATTGCAAAGACAGGAAAGGACACAACAGAAAAGACATACTACAGACCGAGGCAGGTAGGAGGTGCCTAGGACTTCAGGAGAGGTGTTTCTTCAGGCCGTCTTCATGGCAATGGCCAGCACAGGGCCCAGTTCAGGGCCTTAAAAGACAATGAAGGCATTACCGATTGGCATACACGATGAGGAAGGAAGAGGAGAGGAGGCTTGTGCCAGGGTTTAGCAGGGCCC
>NC_034432.1:351913-354091 GCF_002078875.1 Numida meleagris | reverse complement strand
GCTCCCTGGGCCTGGGGGGCCTCTATGGTGCCGGGGCCACGCAGGGCTCGGGGGGCCTCTGCACCTTTGGCAGGCCCTACGTTTCTCCTGCCTGCGGTCCCTGCGCCTTGCCCCGCTACAGCAGGAAGCTGTGGGACAACTGTGGGCCCTGCTAAACCCTGGCACAAGCCTCCTCTCCTCTTCCTTCCTCATCGTGTATGCCAATCCGTAATGCCTTCATTGTCTTTTAAGGCCCTGAACTGGGCCCTTTGCTGGCCACTGCCATGAAGACACCCGAAGAAACACCTCTCCTGAAGCCCTAGGCACCTCCTACCTGCCTCGGACTGTAGTATGTCTTCTCTGTTGTGTCCTTTCCTGTCTTTGCAATAAAATATGGCTGCATCCAATGTTTGAATCTTGGGCTTTTCTTCCTGGGCACAATGGCCACTCCTGGGCTCTGTTCCTGTGTACATGGTCCCCGCAGCTGGCCCAGAACAGTCTCTCAGCTCCCTGCTGAGACAGGCTGTGTTTCCTTCGGTCAAAGCCCCTGGCCATTGCAGCTTTTGCTCACACTGTGCTGCTCCCCATCTTGATGAGCCCTATCTGAAAGCAGGCTGCTCCCTGACCAACAGGAAATGCAGCTAGATGGCATCTGAGAACCACCATCCTCCTTCCTGAGGTTCTTCCCTGGCTCCCAGGGTTGCACTTAGATCCCCTTCATGTCTCATCTGAAGGGACAGCCGGAGTTGTGTGGGAATGTCTAGAAATCGTCTACTCCATCTGCGTGCTCAAGTTGTGCCAGCAGCAGACAATTCATAGAATCACTGGGCATCATGAATGAGAAGGGAATCCATCCTGAAGATACAGGCTCCAACATCTCACACCAAAGACTGAAATTTTCTTGCTAAACCTTCTCCAAACAACTGCCCTCGAAAGCATCTGTGCTTGACCATCCTCTCACTGAAGAGTTTTCTCCTAAGAGCATAGTTACTGAAATTTCCCCTCATGAAGCATCAAGCAACTCCCTCACATCCCACCACTTGGCATGGCTAAACAATGAACTCAATTAATTACAGTCAGCAGAGGATACTCTCAAAAATACTTCAAATAAATTGCAGATGTTTCTTACTATCTCCCATTCTAACTGTAATGCTTCTGTCACCTGGATCTTCTGCTCTTCAGGTCATAGTCTTCCTACACTGCAGTCAATACTGTAATCATCACCTAGAGGCAGACTTTCCGTCAAAGAGCACAAGTGACACACTCAGTCCTCACAGAAAAAAGGGTGGCCCTACAGACATCCCTGACTACAGAGGGGTCGGAGCTTCATTCCACCCAGCCCCACCTATGCCTCACTGATGAGAAGGTTTAGAGCCAGAGCTTCACCCCATTGCAGAACAAGTGGTCACCACCTGTTCTGCAGACCCACCACCACCACTTTGATAACACTCATTAGTTTAATCCACATGCCACCAGCAGGCTGACTTGTGAATGGGTGTCAGCACAGCGTGATACCAGAAGGACAGAGACAGGTGATCGCTGCTCAGCCTGCTTCCAGCTTATGGCTGATGCCATCTACATTCCCAGTGATCTCAGCCTCAAGGCACATTGTTGGCTCATGCTCCACTTTTGTGGCCACCTGCCCATGGTGGTTTCTGTAAGACTGTTTTCCAGCCAGGAATTGTGTGTGCATTGAGCAAGGGCAGTATTTTCCAATGACCACTCTCCAGCCTCCTGTGTGCTTAGTGCCAGAGCTCATGCTGTGCTTTGACAGAGCAGCGCGACTTGGCCGAGCTGGTCCCACTGCAGAGTTGAGGAGAACGGGCGAGGGAGCGCGGCCAGCACCCTCCTGATCTCGGCCCTGTCCACAGCTCCTACAGGCCTAACCAAAGGTCCTCTCTGCCATATCTACGGACCACATCCCCACCATTCTAATGGGAACTTGGAATTCTCATCAGCAGGATTTGCCTTACCCCAGCTGCTGCATAAACACATGGTGCTTTTTTGAAAGAACAGCAAAGAGAAGGAGAAGTTACTTGTGAATGCAGGAAAACTTTATTGTTCCCAGATCAGCTGGAGAAGGGGATAGAGTGAAGAAGGCAGGTAAGTCGTAAGTTGAAATCCACTGAAGAACAGGAATGGACAGGAGAAATTTTGCATGGGAACAAAGGGGCCAGCAGTGCCAGCTGCCCAGGCCTC
>NC_034432.1:338060-342213 GCF_002078875.1 Numida meleagris | reverse complement strand
GTGGAGTCGGGGCACTGGCGCGCACACAGCTCGTTGCAGCTCTCAGCGATGGGCTGGGGCACGGCGACGCTGGTTTTTGGTGGGCACAGGTCGTAGCAAGACATCTTGGTGTGATGGGACGGTGCTCTGCAAGAGGGCAGAGAGTGTCAGCCAGCAGCGGAAGGCAGTGCACCTGGCACAGGGGCCTGAAGCAGGCCCAGGCGATGGGCAGGAGGACAATTGCTCTCCGACTTACCCTGTTCCTGAAGGAGGAGGAGGCCAGAGCAGTGCTTGGGAGAGCTCTGCGCAGACCCAGCTTTTATCTAGGCAGAGCCGTGGCTCATCACTTGCTGGGCCAATGGCCACAGGCGGCACTTCCTGCTGCCAAGTCCAGGCTGGCCTGCCCCTGCCCTGCCTGAGTCAGGAGCCTCTGGCCAGACCAGCACAGGCCCCTTTGCTGCCTTTCCTCCCCTTTCTGCTTTGTGGGCCAAACATGCACTGCTGAGCAGGCAGTCAGTGAGAGGACCACCTTTGATGTGGCGTTTTGTCACCTCGCCCCTCTGCAGATAACAACTGCAGTGCGTTTGTCACTCAGATGCTGGCATGCAGCAGGCCTAGGACAAGTTGCCCACTTGCCCATTGCCACAACCCTGCTCCTCCCTGGGCCTCTTCACATCTGGCATGAGGCCAAAAGAAACCAAGCCCCTGGGGAAGCACTGTGGCACACAGGGCACTGACACTCATTATTTCTCATGCTCCCTGCCCTCTTACACAGGCAGAAGATCAGAAGGCAGTGGGGTAATTTGCCCATTAGCAGAGGGCTGGCCAGCGTCTGTGCAGGGAAATTGCAGGGGCTGAGAGCGAGGGTGGGGGCTGCCAAGGAAATGGCGTCATCAAAACAGCCTGGTGGTACACACACAGGAGATCGGGGCTTGGCTGCTGTGAGCCACGTGTCCCATCACGGTCAGCTCCTCCCCATGATCACCAGCCCCCATAAAAAGCAGCCCAGAGTGAGGGATGGCATCCACCTCTCCTGCCTGGCTCAGCTCCGGAAAAGGGTGAGTGTCTGGTCCTCCTCTGGCAGGAGACAGCATGGGTGTCCCTGGCAGGAGACTGTGGTGCTGGGAGGGTGCTGACGCTGGGCAGCAATGGCAGAGGCTCTGGCCCTGCTGTGTGGAGAGCAGTTCCTGGTCACGGCCTTTGCTCTGCCAGGGCATCTCCTCACTCACTGGTCCACCCTTCTGGGCTTTGCATTGCAGGCTCAGCTCTCTTCACACCAAGATGTCTTGCTACGACCTGTGCCCACCAAAAACCAGCGTCGCCGTGCCCCAGCCCATCGCTGAGAGCTGCAACGAGCTGTGTGCGCGCCAGTGCCCNCTCTTCACATCTGGCATGAGGCCAAAAGAAACCAAGCCCCTGGGGAAGCACTGTGGCACACAGGGCACTGACACTCATTATTTCTCATGCTCCCTGCCCTCTTACACAGGCAGAAGATCAGAAGGCAGTGGGGTAATTTGCCCATTAGCAGAGGGCTGGCCAGCGTCTGTGCAGGGAAATTGCAGGGGCTGAGAGCGAGGGTGGGGGCTGCCAAGGAAATGGCGTCATCAAAACAGCCTGGTGGTACACACACAGGAGATCGGGGCTTGGCTGCTGTGAGCCACGTGTCCCATCACGGTCAGCTCCTCCCCATGATCACCAGCCCCCATAAAAAGCAGCCCAGAGTGAGGGATGGCATCCACCTCTCCTGCCTGGCTCAGCTCCGGAAAAGGGTGAGTGTCTGGTCCTCCTCTGGCAGGAGACAGCATGGGTGTCCCTGGCAGGAGACTGTGGTGCTGGGAGGGTGCTGACGCTGGGCAGCAATGGCAGAGGCTCTGGCCCTGCTGTGTGGAGAGCAGTTCCTGGTCACGGCCTTTGCTCTGCCAGGGCATCTCCTCACTCACTGGTCCACCCTTCTGGGCTTTGCATTGCAGGCTCAGCTCTCTTCACACCAAGATGTCTTGCTACGACCTGTGCCCACCAAAAACCAGCGTCGCCGTGCCCCAGCCCATCGCTGAGAGCTGCAACGAGCTGTGTGCGCGCCAGTGCCCCGACTCCACTGCCTTCATCCAGCCGCCACCCGTCGTCGTCACCTTCCCTGGCCCCATCCTCAGCTCCTTCCCCCAGCAAGCCGTGGTGGGCTCTTCCGGAGCACCCGCCTTTGGGGGCTCCCTGGGCCTGGGGGGCCTCTATGGTGCCGGGGCCACGCAGGGCTCGGGGGGCCTCTGCACCTTTGGCAGGCCCTACGTTTCTCCTGCCTGCAGTCCTTGCCCCTTGCCCCGCTACAGCAGGAAGCTCTGGAACACTTGTGGGCCTTGCTAAACCAAAACCTATCCTTACAGCTCTTTCTGGCAGAAACCTTACTTAGTAGAAGCATTCCAAGTCGATGTCGCTGGTGATATTTTTCAACGTTTGGCTCTTCCTTTCTGCATATTTGTCTATAACTCTACTTTAATCAACCTGTTACTGAATGTGATCTTAATTACGTTGTATATCTTTTAATACTTCATTTAGTTTACATTTTTTGTTTTTATTTTTCTTCAGCTTTATATTGCACACTGAATTTATCTGTGCTTGGGTTTTACACTGACTTTTGCAACCATAGGAAATATATGTTTCTCTCATTATTCTGGTTGTCACTGTCTTTTTTCCTCTACTATGCTTGCTTTTATAGTTATCATTATTAAATCTCTCCTGTGTTAATTTTTTTTGCCCTTTTTTCTTTTCCCGCACATAGCGTTCTTATGTTGTCACTTGTCTCTCTACATTCTTATTAGACAAAATATTTTCTACTTGATTGCCACAGACAATTTTCCCTCTATCTTTTCAGTTACTTTCCTGTATTCTCCCTTAATAAACACTTTGCCACTCATTTTGTGTTTTATGAGTTGCTTTAAGACACTAATATATTTCCGGACTATTAAAACACTGCTGCCTCTCCTTTAAAGTGCAGGAGTCATTATCTATTTTTAAAACATCACCTGTCAACACTCTTAATCTCACTCCTTTAAAATTCAGCTTTACAACTTCATCCCTCCCGGTTGCTAGAAAATCTATAGAGACACAGGAAAGAATGGAAAGTTTTTATTGCAGGCTCCAGGTTCCTGCTGACAACATTTGTAGACACATTGGGAAAGGAGTAAACTACCTGGCTGACACGAAAGGGAAAACAGGGCAGGAACAGGGCTGACCAACCCCAGCGGCTACAAACCTGGTTCTGATTAGGGGAGTGATAAGCCTCCCTGTTCAGCCTGATGCTATTACTCACCAGTTAAACATGTGCATTGCATTATAACAAAACAGTTCACTTGCATAAATCATTAGTCACTGTTTCTAAATCGCTTTGATATCCTTTGTTCCTGAGAAGCTTGAGAAAAGCTGCAGTAATCATTAGTTCCCACGGGAACCCCCAAAAGACGTATTACAATTAGAAGAGCATTTAAATGACAGTGTCTTTAAGCACAGGTAGAGCTACCAAGAGGAGAGAGGAAATGGAGTTCTTTGATGTGGTGAGGGTTTGTGGATTTGACAAAGAGTAATGACATGCAACTCGTTCTGATTCTAGACACAGTGGTAAATTCAGGCAAGGAAGACATCTTTAGTGACTGGATGAAATGCAGATTGCAGTTATTCATCTTCTGTGCTTGAGGAGCCCAGGAGGCTGAGGTACAAAGGAAAAACAGAGAGACTCACGTGCAACACCACAAGGCTTTATTAGGACACAAAAACATAGCAGGCAGTTACAGAAACTCAAGGTGATCCAGGGGGAAATGGGCAATAGAGGGACTGTGCAGGGGGTGCCAGGCCCCGTTCAGGGCCTGTTCCAGAGAACAGTGGAGGTAGCAGGAAGATGCAGGGGACACCGAGGCTGCAGCCAGGAAACGTGGTAACAACAGGTGAGTGGGGCACTGAGCACGCAGCATCCTCCTGTCCCCATCCCGGGGCAGTTGATGGGTGCTGCCGGTCCCCTCGGCTCCTGCTCCATGTCCACCTGCTGTGGTCCTTGCTTCAGGGCTGTCGCTGGCTCTGGGCGTGATTGCAATGGCTTTAGAAAGCTCCGCAGCTCCCGCGGCGGGATCTGCCCCACCACCGGGCACCAGGGAAGGAGTAGCCAGTGCCCCAGGAAGAGAAGCCAGAG
>NC_034432.1:334459-337825 GCF_002078875.1 Numida meleagris | reverse complement strand
ATCCTCCGTGGCCCCTCCAGCCCAAGGAGCCCCCAGAGCCCCACGATCCTCCGTGGCCCCCCCAGCCCAAGGAGCCCCCAGAGCCCCATGATCCTCTGTGGCCCCCCCAGCCCAAGGAGCCCCCGGAGCCCCACGATCCTCTGTGGCCCCCCCAGCCCAAGGAGCTCCCATGGCCCCGGGAACCCCCCAAGCCAAAGGAGCCCCCAGAGCTCAGGGAACTTTGGGAGCTGAAGGAGCCCCCCAGCCCCACTGGGACTGAAGATCCCACAATGCTCTCCTGAGGAAAAGAGGTGAGCACGGGGCCGGGGACTGTCACCACCACCGGTGGGGGCAAGATCACTGCTCTGGAGTCAGGGCACTGCTGCACACACGGCTCGTTGTAGCTCTCGGCAATCGGCTGAGGGCAGCTCACCCCGCAGGGTCTGCAGGACTCCGTGTAGCCAGACATCCTTCTTGGGGTGGTCGTGAGTCTGCAATGCACAGTACAAAGTGGATTTAATTCTTGATGGTTGTGCTTGCTTTATAGTTAATGGATGTCATCGCTTCCCAAAATTAATCTTCTAAATCAAACCTACATCTAGTCAGGTCAATCCCATCCTAGACTCTGCTTACTGTCAGGAAACCCTAAATGTCATGTTTAGATTCAGATATCTAATGTGACATGTAGTGAATCCTACACATAATATCACTGCTCTTGCTTCTATCATGAAGAATCTAATTTATATGACCACCTTTACCAAAATTCAGTCTGTTTATCTATTTACATTAAGTTAAGAAAAGAACTGCTGAAGAGATGCAGTCATTTCTATATTACCACGCAACTTCCAAATGGGAATATTTGCTCTTCAACAAGCAGGTAGATACATTGTTCCATCTGACATTTCTACATTTCATAGTGCATGTAGCTACCAATTTGTAACTCACATGCTTGGGAAATTCATAGTCAAAACGGCAACAAAAACTCCCAATTTTGTTCTAAGACCTTGCAACTTTTGCAGTTCTCCAACTTGCTATTCTATAGCATCACATACAATTTACCATTAACTGAAACAAACAAACAAACAAACAAACAAAAAAACACTTGACAAGGATAGAAGTTGTGTTAAATAGGACTTACCCTGTTCACCGAGGAGAATGAGCAAGGAGAAGCTGATAGAGAGATCTGGAGCAGAGCAAGCTTTTATACATTTCCCAAACTGCTCCCAGGATATGAAACACGCTCTGTCCTCCAGGTCTTACACAGTCACAAAACAACCCTGATACTGAGGGATTTAATTTTGCTTGCTTTGCACTGCCACTCCCCTGATTTAAAAACAAGTATGATATAATGTCAGTGGGCATTAGGTTGATGAATGAAGGCAGCTTTCAGTCATCCAGTGCCCAGCACCAGCACTAGGGCATCTGCTATTTAATTGCACTTGAAGATGTCTATAATGTAACATGCCTACTGTGTGGCTCAGTGGGTAAAAATCTTGTGCAAAAGCAACAATTAGCAATTTAGAGATGTGGGGACGAAGTGCTCTGTTTCATTCTGTACAATTTCGTGCATAAGAGAGAGGGTGATTTAGGAGTGAGCATGAGATCTGGAGACAATGAGAGTGCATATTTTAGGACAAGTGTTTGAGATCATTTGTTTTGCAGGCTTCTTCAGCCTGAAAATTCAGATGATCTTTAAGGGGAGCTCTTAATTTTTCCTTAGAATTTAAGGTATTAGACATTTCAGACATATTACAAAAACTCAGGGTCATAAAGGGATGTGAAGCTACTACGCAGCATCCACAGCACGGACCCATCATAATCTCCCAAAAATATATTAATGTTTATTACTAAAGTTCTTGACATCATAAAGGAAAATCACATTCTTGCAACTGTCCAAGTTAAAAATCATGCGCTTATTAGGGAAGCAAAAGGAGCGACATCGGTTGGCATATTTTTGAATGAGGCTCTTTCATAACAAGGGAACTTCTAAATCCTGCCCTTCCTCATTTCATATGATAATAACAGAAATTACAAGCATTAAGTATTAATGAGTGCTTGTGGAGCAGCTTAAAGTCATTATCTTCCAGGTGCCTCTCATTATTATCAGTAAATTCTGATGACATTTAACAATTTAGGGGTAATTAATAGCCCAACGTTTGAAATATCATTAAATGAGAAAATAACAGACTTGCAAATAATCGTATGATGCCACATAATAATTAATTAAATAGTATTGAAAGAAACATGTTATATTTTCCCACTTTTTCTTGAGCGATCAATACTCCTAGAAGTGGGAATAAAAGACAAAATTAGGATGGCTTTAAAACATCTTTCTAAAATAGCTTCTAGGAGGTGAGGCTCCAAATGAAGCTTTAAAGTGGTTGTGGGCTTTAGGCAGAGACCCTATTAACAGTTCTGATCAGATCAGTAAGGACTTTTCTGCTTCTCTGGAGGAGTCCCATTCATCCAGCCTGCTGTTAACTGGGCATCCTCTGCTCACATTGGGTGACCTTCACCTACTCCTTGCACGTGGCATCGCGGCGGCCTCACGCCATGTGTGTATCCTCAACGTGACCGTGGGACTAACGTGACACAGTTCATGCTCTGGTTTCCAGTGGATGACTGTACTGCACCCTTTGGCTGTAAGTTCCCTAAATCCTCTAAAATGAAAATCCCAGATAACCGATTGTCATCAGCACTGTATCACACACCCAGGGTAACTCCTGGGAGGGACAGTGCTGACACGGCAGTAATGAAAGCTCCCACCATGGTATTTGTTTTGTAACAAATTAGGACCAGAGGCACAAAGGGTGGCTTAAAGACAACGTCCGGGGAAGCATATAAAATCTCGTGCCGTCTGCACCCCTTCTATCCACTTCTTTTGCCTCAGTCTCTGCAGTGAACAAGGTAAGCGTGGCTTCACTCTGTCTTTTTACTACGATTGGCATTCATTTTAGCAAAGCTTTTATCGTGGAGATGATTCCTGCATGGGTAACCGCAGACTTAAAAACATTGGTTCGTCTCATCCCAGTGCAGTTTTAATACCTCCCTATTTACCTTAAATGTTCTTCATGCTGTGCATTGCAGACTCACGACCACCCCAAGAAGGATGTCTGGCTACACGGAGTCCTGCAGACCCTGCGGGGTGAGCTGCCCTCAGCCGATTGCCGAGAGCTACAACGAGCCGTGTGTGCAGCAGTGCCCTGACTCCAGAGCAGTGATCTTGCCCCCACCGGTGGTGGTGACAGTCCCCGGCCCCGTGCTCACCTCTTTTCCTCAGGAGAGCATTGTGGGATCTTCAGTCCCAGTGGGGCTGGGGGGCTCCTTCAGCTCCCAAAGTTCCCTGAGCTCTGGGGGTTCCTTTGGCTTGGGGGGTTCCTGGGGCCA
>NC_034432.1:309597-333822 GCF_002078875.1 Numida meleagris | reverse complement strand
TTCCTGGGGCACTGGCTACTCCTTCCCTGGTGCCCGGTGGTGGGGCAGATCCCGCCGCGGGAGCTGCGGAGCTTTCTAAAGCCATTGCAATCACGTCCAGAGCCAGCGACAGCCCTGAAGCAAGGACCACAGCAGGTGGACATGGAGCAGGAGCTGAGGGGACCGGCAGCACCCATCAATTCCCCCGGGATGGGGACAGGAGGATGCTGTGTGCTCAGTGCCCCACTCACCTGTTGTTACCACGTTTCCTGGCTGCAGCCTCGGTGTCCCCTGCATCTTCCTGCTACCTCCACTGTTCTCTGGATCCTGAACGGGGCCTAGCACCCCCTGCACAGTCCCTCTATTGCCCATTTCCTCCTGGATCACCTTGAGTTTCTGTAACTGCCTGCTATGTTTTTGTGTCCTAATAAAGCCTTGTGGTGTTGCACGTGAGCCTCTCTGCTTTTCCTTTGTCCCTCAGCCTCCAATGGGAGCAGCACTCCCTGGTGTGCGCGGTTAACTGATCACAGCCATCTGCCCTGCTCCACGTCCCTTCAATCTGTGGAATGAGGGTTTAATTGGGATCCTTTAGGCACTCGTAGTGTTGTGCTAATGAATATTTGTTTAGCAATTTAGGAGTCATTATCTTCCCCGAGGTTTAGAATGGGAAGTGTAATTGTTGTTGCTCTGGGGATTTCCTGTGACACCTCAAAGGCCCCTTAATCACTGCGTAATTTAGAAACCCACCACCCCCTAATTACAGCATTCCTAAGCAAACAAAGGAAAAATCATACTATTTTCCCTCTAATTTTCCTTTATCTAATGTTTTTATTTTTACTTATGGCCGTTTTTTACTGCAAATTTTCCTTCGTAGTGTGAAAGGTGAGTCAGAACAATAGCAGCGGAGATTGCTGAGGTTTTATTAGCTCCTCAAAAGCACAAGAGATGAAAGGACATGCTGCTTGCAAGACAGGATTGGTTTTCCCTGCTGTCTGTTAGCCAGGAATGAATATTTAATATTGTACTGAAAGAAATGTGGCTAGGGAAAACATCCCATCAAAAAAGGGGTTTTACTCATTACTTGTATCTTAAATGTCCTTGCTAACTGGTATGCTATCATTCATAGGAAGATCTACCTGGCTCTGACAACTTAACACACTGACAAATTTCTCCCAGGGAAAGCTGTAAAGAGAAGAGGACAGAAAAAAACATCAGAGGAATCTGTTGTTTATGATGCACCATGAGTTTAATGAGCAAAAAGTAGAACAATAGCTGAAAAAATGAGGAGCATAAGAAAGCCATAGGTTTCAATGTGGATTAAACTAATCTCCTATTTCAAGGCGATGCTTTACAGCCGGGCACCCAACTCCCAGTGCAACTATACATTTTTCACCTCAGAGAAAGGCATTGGATCAGAAATGCCAAGCTCCTGCAGTCCCATGAGCTCAGGGCAAAGCTGAGAGTGGTCAGCAAGCACAGGGCTGTGGTCATGAACTCAGTCCTGCATTTGGATCGAGCTTTCAAGCTTCTGGTTATTACTTCATCTGTGCTTTCTGCTCAGGGCTTTAGCATGGCCCGCAGCTCCCACGGCGGTTGTAGCGGCGGTAGGACCTCCCATAAAAGCCCCCCAGACCCGAATAGCCGAGGCTCCCGAGTCCTGAGGAGCTGCCGGAGGAGATGGGGACCCCCCCTGCGCTGAGAACATCCCCCACAGCTGCAGAAGCTGAGGATCCCACAGCGGTGTTCTGGGGGAAGGAGCTGAGGATGGGGCCGGGCAGGGTCACCACCACAGGAGAGGGCTGAATGATGTAGGTGGAGTCCTGGCACTGGCGCACACAGGGCTCGTTGCAGCTGTTGGCCAGCGGGGTCGGGCCGCAGGGGGTGGGAGGACACAGGTCATAGCAGGACATTTCTCTGGGGTGGAGGGAAATCTGAAACACAGAGAAGGCGATAAGGAAGAAGTTGTAATTGCAATCGCGTGACTGAGCTGCTGAGATGGTGGAGAGTACCAGAAACCCACTGGAGACTGCGGAGAACAGAATAATGCGTTCTTAGGTTGAAATTAGACCTCAGTGAGACCCAAATTCCTCTGCCCTACAGAAGAGAGTTTGAGGGGCACCTTCCCCTGTCCGGAGAAGTCTGAGAGCTCATTTCTCACAGTACCCTTCAGGATGCATAGAGACTGCAGGAGGTAGGAAGAGGGGACCACCTTTATGACCCCCTGTCCTGGAAAGCTGGGAGATCCTCCACAGCCACTTCTAGATTCTCATCTATATACATGCAGAGATTTTAACGTCTTGGAACAGAATGCCCCAGTGACCCACAGAAAACCGAATCTGAAATCTTATGCCCAGCAATTGCGACCCCTCAAAGCTGCCCTCCTCTACAGAAAGTTACTCGCAGCTTCCCTCCACACAGGGATGAAGAGGATAAACTTCAGACAGCTATGAACAAGCCAGTGTAGAAAAACAAAATAACACCAATACAACAATTCGGGACAGAGAAAGACAGCGGATTCAGACTTACCCTTTCACCGAGGAGAATAAAGGAGAAAAAGTGGATGGCAGCGATTTGCACAGCGCTGGTTTTTATACTGCGTCCCGAGTGTCTGAGGACCTGAGATGTACTTTGTGCATGAAGCCACTTACCAGCCAATTGCTAAAGACATTTCATATGCAAAACATGCCCAGCTGACGATGTACTTCTTCCTCACTGTTGCCTTGTTTTAATTTCATAAAGTATGCGTTCCACTATAGAAGTTTCTTTTATCTTAAAACTTTACGAGCTCTGTTAATTCCTGGCCAGAGGAACTGATTCATCTCAACTACTGAGGAAAAAAATTTGCATCCTAAACACTATCTACGCAGTGTGCATCGTTTGACACAGATGAATGTGTATATCAGGAGAAGTGCATGTGATAACCACCCCATGACCCCCCCCTCCCACTTCATGAAGTCCAAAAGTTACTGAGACTTCTATAGCTCCGACTCTGAACTGATTTCCTCTCCAGCAGCTGCACAGATCCAGAAGATAATGTTTCTACAGAAAGCACTTGGCAGAGCTGACTGCACGTTGCCAGCCTCAGAGGTACTTCCTGGGAAACAGATTATTCAAGGGAAAATGTTGTTTTACTTCCTTGACTCAGGATGAAAGAGTATCAGCAGTTTGACCTGTTCGTTTAATATTACACTTACTGCATTTCCATGAAGAGGTTTGAGACACTGGTCTTCAATTTGGAGACTGACAAAGTCCTTCATCTAAGGAGTCAGCAATTTTAGCTTTATTTCTACATCAAACTCCAGGAAAAACAATCCAGGTCAAACTGAGGCTGCGTGTGGATTTTTGGTGCTAAAAGTTCTGCACAAGCTTAACTAAGTGGTCATTAAAGTCGCCAGTTTCACATTTGCTGATATAGTATTCTTTCCCCTTACTATGTCTTGCACTATTATACAAAATCATACTCCAAATTAATGGTCGCTACCTACTGAAGTATATAATATTCTTTCTTCCTCCCTTGAAAGCAAATGACTTTGTCTTCATTTTGCATGGTCTTAAAGAACATTGCAATGTGCAACATTTCAATTGCTTTTTCAAAGACAATTTCTAGATTAAAAAGTAATTGCACGCAATGCATAAGACTTTTAGGCAGAGATTGGTACTGTAATCTCTCCACTCTAGAGACATGTAAATTGTGCCTAAACTGTGAGTATCTCCAGGAAAATCTCCTGGGAAATAAATGCTGATTGCACAGTTTTGAAGAACAAAGGTCTTCAGAGTTCTCAACAGATTTCCATCAATGGCTCAGACATGCAAATAGTGCACGAACAGAAAATTTGAAGGCGTGCGACATCATTTGAACATCAGCAGTGTTTGAAATTTGTGACCAGTGCGGGTGATGATTTTCCCAAGCTACATCACATTCTGTGGCTTCAGAAACCAGTGTCAGCCCATTTCTCCCTTAAACTTTAACGAACTTTTTGCCTGCAAAAATCACGCGCTTCAAAACCTCATCCCAATCATCAGTCACTGGTTTTCCACAGGTGTGTGATGACGTTACCTATACTGTCCCTATTAATGGCACTAGTGCCTGCAGCTCTCCTATCCCTTGAGATTTATCAGGTTTTTGTGCAATGCAACATTAAAATACACATTCCTCTGTAGCAACAACCATCTAGTGACTATAAGAGAAGCAAGTATTTCTGAAAAACAAGCTCATCAAAAGGTATGGGGATGATGAAAGAGTCACAGGTTCTCTCCTGAAGGTGATCATGTGTCAGATGAGCCTCTCTGGCTCAATCTCCTCATCCCAGGAGCTGAAGGCTTTGGAATATTGCTCATTGGAATATTACAAAGCAAACCTAAACCTCACTATCGCTGACCAGCATGACCAAAATGCTGAAGAGCAGACAAAATTCCAAACCAAACTGAATTTTGACTCACCCACTTCTCGGGAAGGTGGAGTAGGTGTAATGGAGCCAGGCATATTCAAAGGATGCAAACCATGAAGATGAAAGAGACACCACGAATCATGGTTTTCATCTACAGCAGGATAAGTCCAGGCAATAAACATAAACAGCAACGAGAACAATTTCATTGGTGGGAACACAGCCATATAAAAAAAAAAAATTAATTTAAAGTTAAGGCAAGACTGGTTACTAAATTGTGCAAGAACATCCTGGGTCCCCCAGGGAGCCTGAGAAACCTATGAAAGCTCTGCTCTTAAGAACCTTTCTACATCTTATCCCTGTAGGCACAGAGACGTTGTGATTTTGCCTTCAGTTTTACAGAGTTTTGGTATCAAAATACAACTTCACTGACCATGATAGCAAAGACAGTGTCCCGCTTCCTTCTATGGGAAGTAACTCTTCCAAGGCAGAATAACAGATACAGGTTTATCAATCTAGAAGGAATGACTGGGTGTAGTTTGGAGCACAGCCATGCACTGGTGCTGTCTTACCTGGTACTGTGTGTCATTGCACACATGCTGCTTGATTACATAGATCTCAGTCTAACATGAGATGACGTTTCTAAAACGGTAACAGATTCAGAAGCAGCTTATCTTACCTCGAAGATTCCTCTGTAACACAAAGATCCAGCTCACATTCTGCAGCAGTGAAGAACACTTTCCAAATGTTAGGATTGAGCCAAATATTTTGCTTCAGTAAATTTTAATTCAAAGATGGAAGGTTGGGACAAGGAGTTAATGGGAGGAATGCACGCTTGAGGATTTTGATTTTTTAAAGGAATGAGCAACACAGCAGACCATTCTGAATACACAGAGATCCCAACTTTGGAAAGACTCTACATGCACAGGTGGATGTGTCAGTCCCTCTGTGTTGGGCGTTGATGAGATGAAAGCTTAACAGAGAACTGCAGAAAGAGATTACAGCTGTAGAAGATTGCATTTTGGGGAGAAGAAATGATATTGCTTGTCCACCTGGATATGTCAGAGATACTTTAACCACAATGCCTCAACCAGGATTCTTCCCAGCCATGTGGATACTGTGCAACCATAACCCCTCTGGTTCTGTGGATAGGCAGATTGACCTCTGTAAGAGGAAGATGTTTTGCTGCAGCTACAGGTGAAGGATAACTTCTCTGGGATGCATCCATTTTGATCAAGCAATATCTCCAGTTGAGAGAGCAATAAATAAATAAATAAATAAATATTGAGCATTTAATTCCCACCAAACTTCTGCTGTATTTTAATATCAAACTGCTCAATTTACATTATCCTCTGTTGTTAATTATTAAGAAAACCTGTTCCTTGAAATTATGGATTCTTTCATGGAACTGATGAACCTCCTTTAATTTAGTTTCAGTAATGACTGTAGTCAATATAGCTTTGTCAACATCTTTCTGTGGCCTTAATTACAGTTCAGCATCAGTCTGCATAGACAGACTCCAAACAAGAGACTTCATAGATGCTTGGGGAAACAGGACACTGAATCAGCCAGCGCCCTCAGGTAGAGCTTTTCAGGCTCATATCCCTCTAGGAACAAAGTTCCCAGTGTCCAAAGTCCACCTTCATTACAACTCAGACAGCCACACTGGAACAAAGCAAAGCCAGACACGTTTCAGATCTGCAAGGCACAACAGACAGCAGTGCCTAAAGGCACAGTCAGAAAGGGCTGGAACTTACAGTCCTTTAATTGATTTCTCCCAGATGTGTTTCCCAGGCCAGCAAATTTCAGTGGCCAATTCCTTTGTAAAAACACCACACCTCCTACCTTCCCTCACCTCCAACACTTGTCATGGTCTGCCACTCCCAGCAGGAGGCTCTGGACTGCTCAGAGTGGTTCACCATCCCATCTCCCACCTTGGCAAGTGCAGATGCTCTCAAGGAAAGCATCAGCCCTCCTTTCCTTTAAAGGCCTCTCATAACTCCCGCTGGTAGAGCAAAGAACATCACAATCTTCTTCCAGGTTGGAGAGCAAGCGGAGAACAGCTAAGTGGAGGTGATGCTTCAGAAGATGGCTTGTTCCCTTAATTTCTAGTATTCCTCACATCCCTGTAGACTTTCCTGCTGTATCTTTATCCCTCTGCCCACTTTCTATGTACTTTTCCCCTTGGCACTGAATGGGAACTCATCCCCCTTCTGAAGCAAGCCCATTCCTCCATTCTCATCTCTTCAAGGAAATCCACATCACAACTAACAATGTTTCATAGAAGAGTGGTATCAAAACATTTAAAGGGCTTGTCTCCATCTCCGTGATGCAATAGATAAAGAGTATTTAAAGAAAGTAAGCAGAACCAGCTTGCTTATAAGACTTCCTGCTTCAAACGGGAACGCTGTTTATTTCTCACCTCTGAAAATATTTTCTTGGGCTAGATTTTCTGCATATGCACAAAAGGAAAACTTCATCCACCACTGAAATCTGAATCATTCTCCTTCACCAACTGACTTGGAGTTATTTGCACAGTGGTTTCTGGCAGAGATGAGTTGCAAACAGACCTGTTTCACCACAGACAGGTTGGAAAATGGGCTGGGAGTAGAAAGAAATACAGGCAGACTCGTATTATAATGCAGCACCGGTTTAATGAGGCTGAGGCATGGAAGGAAGCAATGTAAAATGTAAGGAGTATATTTCCAGAGTCCAGTAAGGACAGCACCCACTCATCCCTCTCACAATGACATATTCAGCAAAATGAGATCTTCCTTCTTTATGGTTTAAATGCACTGTACTAATTCAGCCATGCAGAACAACCCCTAATAATTACATATTTTACCTAATCATTGTCAAATACAAAAAAAAAAAAAAGCATAAGAGAAAAAGATATGATCAGAAATATAAAGTAAAGCATAACAAAAGACAAGCAAAGGCCTGATTTTAGGGGATGCCAAGCTCCCACAGCTCCATTAATTTGAGACAGAGTCGTGGGCATCCAACACCACGTAACCATGGCCAGGAGCTCTCTCCCACATTGGGTCATGCTTCAGCATTTCTGGTCATCTCTGCATGCCTGCTCCTCATGCTCTAGCACGGCCCACTGAAGCCGCTGCGGTAGGTGTTGTAGCGGCGGTAGGGCCGGCTGTACCCGCTGCCCAGGCCGGGATAACCAAAGCTCCCAAACCCTAAGGAGCTGCCAGAGGAGATGGGCACCCCCCCTGCACTGAGAGCGCTCCCAACAGCTGCAGAGGCTGAGGATCCCACAGCGGTGTTCTGAGGGAAGGAGCTGAGGATGGGTCCGGGCAGGGTCACCACTACAGGAGAGGGCTGGATCACCACCGTGGAGTCCTGGCACTGGCGCACACAGGGCTCACTGCAGCTGTTGGCCAGTGGGGTCGGACCGCAGGGGGTGGGGGCACACAGGTCATAGCAGGACATTTCTCTGGGGCGGAGGTAAATCTGAAACACAGAGAAGGAAACAAATGCAATACAAGAACTGGATTAAACCTGTCTTTAATATAGCAAACTAGCTAGAGATTGAATAGGGAGCAAGGTGATATTTTTGCTCCAGAGTGCTTTCAAAATGGGGTTGAGTTTGCATTTTCTTTAAGGAGACTGCTGGGGAAGGTAGCACTAATGCATCTTGCTCTGTCACTTACCCTGAAGCCTCCGTGGTTAGTAAACTCACCCAGGAACCGGGGCATGTGGTGCTGCTGAAAACCTCGACGTTCCCTTTGCAGAGAATGCCCTAACCACATGGCCATAATGCTACCCTGGAAAAAGGGAACTTTCAACACCTCCCCTTGCAGTTGTGGCTGCGCATAGGAAAGGTATGCATGTCCTAGAGAAATAGAGCCTCCAGATGAAGGTGCTCAGCTGGACCAGTGAGACCTGGCTTGTTACTACTGATCCAAAGCTGATCATATTTGCTAAACTGCCAGTGATGACAAGCATCCTACGCAACGCTCAAACAGCAGATAACCTTTCCTCTTTCCTTCATATCCCTTCCTTTCATGCAAGTCCCATCTCAGAGGTCCCTTCTCCCACTTTGAAGAAACTGGAAAACACAAGCAGACTACTTGAAATTGCTTGACAAGAACTGGCAGGGCAGGCAGCTGAATTCAGGAACCCTTCTACTTTTTGTCTCACTATTAACATAAAAATCATCAGCAGATCTCAGAAGTTACAGTGGAAATCTGTTCGCAGGTGTTTGGTTCATGGGGAGGAGTTGGTTTTGTCTGCAGAAGAACTATAAGGTGAATTTCAAAGACAGGCATGGACTGAGGCTTTCTACATGAAGAGCTGGGGACCCAGGACTGCAAAGGATAAAATGCAGTATAGGATCCCTGTTTCTCTTAACATTTGACCTTAGATAAGTTTTCCAGTAACTTGGGTCTGATTCCTCCATTCCATGATTTTTATAACAGACCACTAACAGAAAACTTCCTCTATTGTATGAAAACCCCTCTCAGCTTCCTCTGTCAGAGAAAAGAATAAGCTGAATGTACAACATCATCAAGGCAAGAGTTCAATGTACAGAAGGAGAATAAACGAGTTTAGACTTACCCTGTCGACCAAGGCAAAGAAGGGAAGAGAAATGGATGGAAGGACCATGAGTTGCTCAGGTTTTTATACTTCATTCCAAGTTGCCCAACAACTTGGCGTGTTCTTTGTGCATGAAATTATTTATGAGCCAGTACTGATTACATGGTTTTTTGCCTCAGTATTTGTGCTTATTACTGCTCCGCTTCCTTATCTTGTGGCATGTATATCTGACCACAGGTTTCTTTCATCTTAAAATATTCCAGGCCAAGTTAATTTCTGGTAACATTAGAATAATTAATTCAGAATTTATTCTGCCTTGAAAACCCTTTAGGATCTGCCTGTGTCATTAAAGTAGATTAAGCAGAATTTGCATAACGCAGCACCGTGGACAAGCCCTCCTCTACAAGGTAAATGCTGTTGCAAATCATGATGGATTTCAGCTTTTGTGAGTGGGAAGCAAGTCCATGAGCAGCTGTAGTTCGGAGATTCCAGATCTAAGGGAGAAAAGGAGAGAGTTTTTCAGAAAATGGTAAGGAGCGCACACAGAATTCACACCCAACTCAGGCCCCAAAATGAGAGAAAAATCCATGAATAGTGCAAAGGGAAGGGTATGAAAAGAGCAGTGAGAGCTGAGAGGGACTGAAAAGAGTTATAGCTTTCTGCAAAGGCCATATAGCCAGAAAGGCATTTAAGCTGCTGATTCTTTGACATGGAAGAAAAAGAAAACAAGAAGAGTACAGAAAATCCTGTCCAATGGGATGTTATCAAGTTATTGTACTTCAGCGGAAGACTCAGAAGGAAAATCTTATACAGGATCTTGCTTGGCTGTCTCCAGTTCTGGTCTTTTAGGAGCTTTTCATCCAAAGAGTCCACAGATTCACCTCAATTCTTATCTCAGACCTCATCACATTTGCAGCTGCTTTTAGGTTAACTTCCACATGCATGAATGTGTTTGCTGCCATTTGTTCTCAAGGAAGAGTCTTGCAAAAGAGAAGGCTTTGCAAAACTCAGGCTGCAGAAGCAGTCACACACAACATTTCTTCCTTTCATAACACAGCTTTGCTTTCTTCTGCCCCTGCAGAGCCTGGTGCACATTGTTAGACCAGTGGCAGCCAAGTGGGGAAGTGTCAGGAGTATATGAAACCTCAGTAACTTCTTCACTTGTAAGTTTTTCTAGACTTTGCAAAGAAATAGAGCTTCTTCTATAGGAAGGGCTTGCAGGATAAATAGTAAAGGGGTAAAATACATAAATTATCTTTGGCACAGAGATCAGCACTCAGGTCTTTGCTCTCCTTGCACTTCAATTACTGAGACATGTAAATCATCTCTAAATTATAAGTGCCTTTGGAAGATCCCCTGGGAACAGAAACTTGTTTGGCTTGGTCAGATGTTCCTGAGAACTTCAAAGTTTATCAGAAACTTTTATTAAAACTCCAGGCATGCAAAATATCATGTTATGTGAAGCTTCAGATATGTGACCTGTGTTTGAATTTTCATATCACACCTATAATAACCTATTATCAAGATTTGGAAGTATAGATCAGTCATTGGCTTCTAAAATTTATATCACCATTCCTGGTGGTGGGAATGATGGCTATTTCACTTTGAATTAAAAATAGCTCAAGGTTGGTTTCAAGCCATCTCATATTCCAAGGAGATCCCCAAAGACTGTTGCCTTTTTTGGCTTTGCCAACTGTGGCCCCTCCTCAGGATTTCTCTGTACTCTAAGGGATTAGCAAGGTTTTTCAAAGAGAATCTCCTCTGGTATCTAGCACTTATTTCGGTAATTAATTTGCACAACAGCATCTTCAGATGATTTTCAGAAATTATTTTGCTCTTCTTTCTTCAAACCTCTGCTTGGAAAGAAAGAATTCTTTCAAAATCAGACTCAGAGTTTAGAAAAGGACCTGGAAATGTTTTCAGAGATGTCTGCAACCTTCCTTTAAAGCCATTACAATAATTGGTGTTCTGAGACCAACCACTTTACTGTACAGTCACAATGACTTCATCTCCTGATCTTTGGACTGAATTAAAGTGAGTGAATCAGAAGTTCACAGCTGTTTTTGTATGATCAAGAACAGGCCTGTATACTCATATTAATTAAAAGTTTTTGCTTAATGGGAGAACATCCTCCTGAGACACCTGTGAGCAACTAAATGGCTGAAGAGAAGCCCTTAATCAAAAGGGAATTGGAATCTTACTCACAGTAATCCTCACGGAATGGCTCCAGACACAAAAGTGACCTGAAATCTGTGCATGGAGACACAGACACACGACAAACAAAGTAGTTTCCCTGATGGGAAGAGTTGCAATAACATTTGAGCTGTAATTAATTACCTTGTTCAAAAGAAAGGGATGCCTTAGAGGCTCTGAGCAGCTGAACAAATCTGCAGCACTCCTTACAGCACAGAACCTTCCCATGCAGCCCCTTCTCCCACTGTCCACAATGGGTTTGATCGTTCTCTCTTTAACCTCAGACTTCAATCTCAGCTAATTGTGTTGATACTAATGTTTATTGACAGAATTACCAACAGACTGCACCACCATTTGAAGCTCACTCAGTAATTTAGGACACCTGGTTCCAGGCCATTGGCAGTGAGTTCTGCTAACAACCTCATGGTGCCAGCAATTGCCAGCTTACTGCTTACAACAGAAGATGTATTTGTATGTTAAGGTCCATTTGTTCAGTCAGACTGGGTATCTCTGCAATGCTCTGCTGCTTCTATTGCGTCGCAATGAGGCAATGTGTTGTCTGATGGAGGTGGATGAATAATATGCACTGTGTGTTTAATTTGGGATGTCACTGTGTATAGGCAGAGCCTCCAATTCGAGCTTCACAATTTCAACTTGTGCTGCCCCTGAAGGCAGAAGCGTTCAGATATAGGTAGATATATACAGTGCTCAGAGTTCATACCTATTTCATACATAGATGTTTCCATTGTTAATGTTATTCAAATATTGCTATGAAGAACTTTAAAATGACTAAAGTTTGAGGTTCGGTTTTGTGGTCTAATAAGCTTAAACAACTGATGTTACGATTTCTCTTTTTGTCAGAAAAATAACCGTAAATACTGACTGCGCAGATATCCATGGAGTACTTCTGCAAAGGGATGGCCTGTAGTGGTGATGTTGTACCAGGGTTCAGTGGGAGCAGCAGAAGAAAACAACAGCATCAAAAATGATTTCATGCTGTAGGGATGAGCTTGTTTACTCACCAGAGCTTCTGCAGAGCACCACACCCCACGACGGGTGGGCTTTGGTGGTTTTCCAATAGGTGTTTGAATACTTTTTCAAATGTAGATGTTTAATTACATTTTAAATTCTAATAGTGTAATTAGAACTTCTCTACCCATGGCCCTATGTGCCTGATCCACCTGCCTTGCAGAAAGTTGTCTCACTGCCACCAAAACAGATGAGTGCATACCTGCAATCTCACAGCAAGGGGGTTCCTATAATCATTGATTATAGGAACAATCACAATCCTTTTCACAATCCATCATTTATTTGTGCCAAGAGTGATTTGAAACCTCGCTGCAGTTACATGCCAGGTCCCTGATTTTATGTTTACTTCCATTAGTCATTCAGGCAGGAAACGATCATGGTGTACATGCTTGGAGCTGGAGACGAAGGACTAATACAAACTAATTTAAATCTTTTCCATCTCAGTAAGAAGAGACGAATTTCCATACTACAAATAAACTAAAGTTACAGACATCACCATGGGGTGAACATTCAGTCTGTCATTTCACTCCACAGCCGCCTGAAGCCAGTGAGTGTATGCAAATACCTCTGCCAAACCCAACATTTTCAGCATCAGCCCATAGAGATCTGCACAGAAGCACCAGGAGCTCTGTCTGCAGCTGGAAATCCCACTTCTGCACTGGAGCAGCCTTGAATAAGGTGGCATTTATTACAAAATAGTACTCTGTATGGTCTGCGGGGGGAGCAGGTTTCCTTTTAGGGCATAATTCTCCCCAAAGTGCATAACATTGTTCAGACCACGGTCATCAGAGAGACTTTCTGATGTACAGAAGAGATCTGATAACAAGCAGTTTACATGCAAGGCTTTATCTCTGTGATGAAAGCCAGATTTGGGGAAGGAAATCTAGCATGTCTATCACATCAATCTATTCCGTATACACCTCTTGCTAAGTGTCGACTTTGTGCCCACACACAGATGCACATGCACACACACTACTTTTTTGCAGAGTATTCTGCTCATACGCATAAGGAAGCCAAAGTTTCCTGGCTGTAGAAGTGCTGTCTTGGCATGGAGATAGTAAGCCAACATGAAATCGTAGTAATTAATTACTGAAAGTAAACAGAGATACGGTCAGAAACTTTATCAAGAGCAGGCTGCTCATGGGCTTAAGATAGCCAACAAGCACCAGGAGACTTGTGTGATGCAGCATAACTTTAATGAGCAAGAAGTGGAATAAAAAAGTACAAAGTACAAAGCACATCAAGGATTTGGGAAGACAACAGCTAATGTGTCTTTTCATCCTAGGTTTTGTTTTTCAGTGCTGCTGTGTACTGAGACAATAAAGTCTCAGCTACAGATACAGGAAAAAAGGTTTCATCAGAAGTATGAAGAATCCAAAAAATAAGACAAGCAAAGGCCTGATTTTAGGGGATGCCAACTCCCACAGCTCCACTAACATGAGGCGGAGCTGTGGGTGTCCAACACCACGTAACCATGGCCAGGAGCTCTCTCCCACATTGGGTCATGCTTCAGCATTTCTGGTCATCTCTGCGTGCCCGCTCCTCATGCTCTAGCACGGCCCATTGAAGCCGCTGCGGTAGGTGTTGTAGCGGCGGTTGGGACGGCTGTACCCGCTCCCCAGGCTGTGATAACCAAAGCTCCCAAATCCTGAGGAGCTGCTGGAGGAGATGGGCACTCCCTCGGAGCTGAGGGTGCTTCCCACAGCAGCGGAGGTGGAGGATCCCACAGCGGTGTTCTGAGGGAAGGAGCTGAGGATGGGTCCAGGCAGGGTCACCACCACAGGAGGCGGCTGGATGATGTAGGTGGACTCCTGGCACTGCTGGGCACAGGGCTCGTTGCAGCTGTTGGCCAGTGGGGTTGGGCCACAGGGGGTGGGAGCGCACACATCATTTGAGGACATGTCTGTGGGACGGAGGATCGTCTGAAACACAGGACCAGAAGGCACATGACATAGAAGCACTATATTGAACTTATAAAACTCAGACATGGGGTTAACAGATATGGAAGTGACGAGACAAGGTGGTTGGAGGGGTAATCATTTCTTAGATCAAAACCCACAGTGAGCAGTCTGAACATGACATAGAAAATTCTCTTATTCTCAAGGTTGCCAGAGCTGCTGGCCTTTGAACTCTGCTGCCGCTCATGATAGTCCCCTCAGACCCCCACAGCAAAGGCACTTCCCATTACTTGGGGGTTTCCCCTTTCCCAGCCCTGTAGATGGAGTCACTGAGGCTGTCATGGGGGATGGAGAACAGCATCTGGAGCTGCAGGCAGGGGTAGAAATGCTGAGCCTTATCACGGCACTTAGCCAGGTTTAGTGCCTTAGTGCTCAGATTTATTCTCTAACAGCCCAGCCAGAAGCATTTGCAGAATTGCAGAGAAGTGTTTTAGAAGCATCCTCTGCTCCCAAATGAGCAGAACAGGCCAACTGGAGTGGGAAAAAAAGGACCGTTTTCTCAAGTTTTGCCCAAATTTCTTTTCAGCGAGGATCCTAGAACCCCACTCTCTTGCCTGTGGAAAAGAGAACTTCAGATAGATTCTGGAACTCAGAGCAGATTTATATGTCTTAAGACAAGACTACATATTCCCAACCAGGTCCTTTGGCTAGCTACTCCCTTAGTACCAGCCTCTAAAATGGAGCATGGAGATGCGTGTTCTGAGGGTATTACCAGTACTGAAGTCTTGACTTGTTACACCCTGTTTCACAAGTAAATAAAGCCTTTCTATTCTACAGAAGTACACCTTTCTAATTTTCCTCTCCAAATGGAAAAAGAAATAAGACAAATAAGAACCTAACAATATTTATAAGGAACTAAAAACAACAAAAAGCAGTCATCAAAGTGACATTTAGCATTTAAAAAGACTCTGTGTAGATTCAGACTTACCTGTTCACCTGGCAAATAGGGCAAGAGAAGTGGATGGAAGAGCCTTGCGTTCTATAGGCTTTTATACTGCATTCCAGACTGCCTGCAGACCTAAGACATATGCTATGCATGAAATTGTTTAATGATCCACACTTTGGCATGCAAAATCCTCCAAATAGGTTAACTCCTTTTCTTTTTTTTTCCCCCCAAAATCTCTTCTGGTATTTCTCTATTTTTCCCCTCCCCTTATTATGCTCACATTCCAGTACAGACAAAGCTTTCATCTTCACCAGTATGCACCCACCCTTGGAGGACTGTGGTGATTCATTTCAATTTCAGCAATAATTATATTGTTTCCTAGGGCCAATGTACAATTAATGTTTCACTTTAGTCATCAAAACACTGCTTAAGGGGAGTGTATGTGATCCATAGTCCTTATTCAAGACTTCACTCCTTTAGGTGAACAATCATTAAGCTGAGGTGGGAGCCTGGGTTCAGTTCATGAGTATTTCCATATCAAGGGCTCAGTCTGACCACAAGACGAGATGCATAATAAATATTCCCAAATTTTGCATTTCTGCACTATTTCAATGCGACACAAACATACAGCCGAGAAGCACCAATTTCCATAAGTACTGCAAGAGGTAGAGATAATTAAGACCGGTGAGAATTGCTGACCAGAGACAATAAAACACTTTCTAACCCACATTTTCTTCTAGATTGTATGAACACAGCTGATGCACACACAGGTCTGCATTTTTTAACTTCTTTTTCCATGCAAAATTCAAACAACCGCAGTCTAATGAAAAAATGCCGTGACTTGATCTTAGTATTTAGGGACATCTATTAACTGCCTCTAATTTTCAGTCTGATATCTGCCTAGTGTTTCATCTGAAGAATCACAATTATTATGACATGAAACCCTACTAAGTCACAGGGATGTACAGTAATCTTCAGATCAAGTTAGATACAAATGTGGCTAATAAGCTTGCTTTCAATTTTCAGTTCTTAAATGCAGTGTTCTGTCTGAACTGAACTACAGCGTCAGTAGAAGCTGCATATTTTATTAATCATTATGCAATTTGTTCCAACTCTGCAGCCTGTAGTGGCCTGCAGGGAAGACCTGCACACACGAGAAGTATTCAAAGAGCAGGGACCAGGTGTCTTCCCTTAGCACCTCAGTCACCCAGCAAGAAACGTGAATTAATTCTAAAAGAAGAGTATATCTCTGCACATGCGTTGATCTTGGTCTTCAGAAGAACAAAGGACTTCAAAGTTCAGAACAGCTTTTCACTAATGGCTCAAATATGCAAACTTTTGTGCTACTGACATCACAAGGTACACAACAGGATTTCAGCTCTCGCACCACCTGGCTACGAACCTGATTTCAAGGCATGTGAGTCAAGATCACTCAAAGGACTTCACAAAGGAACTCTGCATACACACCTTCAGAAAGTCATTATTCTGTTAAAAATCGTCATATTTATTTTAAAAAAAATCTGTAAATTCCTAGAACTTAGTAATTCTCCACCCAAAAAAAATGGCCTCCTTCCCTCCTCTTACAATTTCCTGCCCTTTCCACAAAATCCCTATCCCATATACTACTTGAATTTATTTTATAGATTTAAACAATATGTTTCCTTGTGGTAAATGGAAAATGTCACTCATTTGGGGAATTCTTTTCCTCTCATCCATAAAACTAGGCAGCCAAAGAATGCTGCCTTTGCCTCATTCTTTCCTCTGGAAAGGAGAGTATATAATATTACAGAAACAATCTCATTAACTGCCTGGAAATGTTTTCACAGATATTCTGCCTGTTTAATCAGCACCCAGAGTTCATCTGGAAGGTTGAGAGCCTTTGGATCTTGGTTCTTGGGATGGCTAAGGTGGTGAACCAGGACTTAACAGCTGTCACATGGATTGGTGATGGTGTTTCAAACTCCATGCACTTCATTGAAACCCTCTGTGTAAGGGCAGAGTGCACCCATGAGGCTGGTGAACTGCCAAATTGCCAAAGAGCTGACAAATTACTTACATGAATTGAAATTTGTAACATCTTTGTGTTGACTTCAGAGGCGTTGAATGTAACAGTATGAGGCATTTACATGATGAAAGAAGCTTTGAGGAAGGCTTTTCATCTGATGCCAGGATGAGACGAGACTGGTACATAAGCCATAAGCAAAACAATTTAACTGCTGGGAACAATTTAACTATTGGGGACAACTGAACCTGCTGCAACAGAATTTATGCGATAACTGGACTTATTTGAATGCCTCAAACATTCTCCAATGTAAGAACACCTTGATTTTTTTTTCCCCAAAAGCTATTGCTTTAATAGCTTCAGTGGCTTTGCAATTCTGGTTTTGATCTCAGGTACTTCTAGCAGTAATAATTTACTTGAGAGAATTTCTAAAGGATTTAATGCCTTCAAATGTCCTGTTTTTATTAATTGTTAGAATGCTTCATTCCGTGAGGTTTTTGTTGGGATTCTGTAGGGCTACAGCCTCGACAGTAAGACAGCCAGGAGCCCCAGGCTTTTATTGGGAGCCCTAAAATATACAATCCTTCTGCATTAAATAGCAAGCAAACAGACCAAACCATGGTCTGCGTCTATGCCTTCTCTGGGACTTGTGCTTCTGATTGTCTTTGACTTCATGAATCCAAGCCATCAAGCTCCATGGTAAATTTTTCTTTGCACCTTGCAGCTCCAGGTCAGAGTTATTGAGAGAGATACCCTGTCATTCTCTTAGGTTATAAAACACTTGCTGTCCTGAGAAAAAAAATTCAGCAGAGATGCAGAATATCAAATATTACACTCTGAGATCAATACAAATTTCAGCTGCAAAATATGTTCTTGATCATGAGCTCTAAGCATGTCTTCATGTCCTCTTCATCAGTGCCCCCACTGGTATTCATATCATATCTCTGCCTCGTACTGATGATCGATACCGTAAAATTTTCAATGAAAAGTAGAAGGAGGAATAAAAATAACAGAAGACTTGGGATATGATAAAAGCATAGCTTTAATAACACTGAAGAGTGGATTAGAATACTGCAAGCAATAGGTTTTGATATGGAAAGAAAGGCACATCTCATGGTGACGTGTTCCACAGAGCTCTTTTCTCAGAGTAGGACAGTATTTTGAAAATATAGTCCCATCTATTGTTTAAAGTATGTCTAACACCAGGCAGTATCAAATGCAGTGATATGTAGCAGAACTACATACTAGATTAGAAATATAAAGTAGTGTAACAGGAACTGGGCCTCATTTTTGGGAATGATTAACTCCCACAGATCCATTAATTTGAGACAGAGTCGTGGGTGTCCAACACCACGTAACCATGGCCAGGAGCTTTCTCCCACATTGGGTCATGATTCAGCATTTCCGGTCATTTCTTCATGCCTTTTCCTTGTGCTCTAGCACGGCCCACTAAAGCCGCTGCGGTAGGTGCTGTAACGGCGGTTGGGCCTGCTGTACCCACTCCCCAGGCCAGGATAACCAAAACTTGCAAACCCCAATGAGTTGCCAGAGGAGATGGGCACTCCCTCAGCACTGAGAGCGCTCCCAACAGCAGCAGAGGCTGAGGATCCCACAGTGGTGATCTGGGGGAAGGAGCTGAGGATGGGTCCGGGCAGGGTCACCACCACAGGAGAGGGCTGGATCACCACGCGGGAGTCCTGGCACTGGCGCACACAGGGCTCACTGCAGCTGTTGGCCAGCGGGGTCGGGCCGCAGGACGTGGAAGGACATCGCTCGTAGCACGACATGTCTACGGATGGAGGTGGACCTGAAATACAGGACCAGAAGTGAACGCAGTATAGGAGTCATATTGCAGTTATGCTTACTCAGCTCAGGTGCCAGGACCACAGGAATTTTCTTTGTGGCTTTTCAAGAATCAAGTGAGGAAGGAAAACAACTTCTTTACTTCAAGAAGATAGAGGCTGAAATTGTCCTTTCTCAGTTACTGGTGATCCAGTCAAACAGCTGGCAGCAGAACAGAAAGATATGTACCTCTTTCATTACATATTCTTTAATATTTTGATTGGCTGTATGTCTGGAAAATATACCTCAGGTATTAAAGGCATTGTAGAAGTAGTAATTAGGAATAATTCCTAGCTACAAATGCACTGACATTTAGAATTCACTAGACTGCTTGAAAATGAAGAATTATTTCCAGGTTCTGACTTCATTTCAGAAGAGGTTCCAATTTCTGTATGGTTTGTCATTCTTGAAGCTGAGAAGTTTGGAAATTTGTTCCAGATGACTTGTCCATAGATGTGCCATCCATGAGAAATCCAGGAGTTCCCTATGTGCTACCTGTGCCCAGTTCTAGCACTCCAACAAACGTAAATTTCACTATCTCCTACGCCCATCTCAGTCTGCTTGGTGCTCAGTTCTCCTCTATTTTTGCTATTCTCTTTCCTCATAGACTTTGGAACCATTTTCCTAAACTTGAGGGAGATATTATCACTTGCTATGATTTCAAAACCCAGGCACCTAGAATTTTTATGATATCTGTCGTATTGAAGTCCACAGTGATTACTATAGCAGAAAAAGATTGAAGATATGGGCTTAGAGCCGCTATCCTTAGCAAATGTGTGGTTGAAGTGTGATTACTTCTAATCTCAGTATGCAGCTTCTTTTTTTCCTCATGTAGAAAGTGGTATTTAGACCTCAAAATCTTGTGATTCGACATAACTTAAGACCCACAAACCTCTGCTTTAATCCTTCCTAGTTTCCTTGCTCTCCAACTATTTCTTTGAGTTTCTGGTTCCTTTTACCCCCCTGTTTCCCACTACACTCAGCAGTGGATTCATCGTAACACTGAAGAAGCCTCCCACAGCATAAGCAGTACATAACTCTTTTTTTTCTGGACATTTCTGAAGACAAATATGTTCACATCACTTACAAACACCATTGTTTTCTCTTCATTTCAACCTAGTTGAAGCATTACAGGAGATGGATCATGTTCTAGAAGATAGAAAATGCACTTTTCTCCTTGAAAGATGGCTAGGCACACAGCTTTACGCATTCTACCTATTCAGTTTATTATTTCTAATATTATTAGTATTATTGTGATTTTCCAAGTCACTTAGCATACCTGAAAGCCCACATTTGAATAAATACATATATACTGATACAGAAAAAAATATGTATATTACCATTTCAAAGCCCTATATGGCCAAGCCTGGTCTCAAGAAATCCCCGCAATTCAAACTGTGAAAAAACACTTGATAGAAAAAGCACCAACCACTGTTCCACTCCCCACCCCCACCCCCCTCAATCCAACAACTAGCAAAACAGAGAAAAAAATACAGTAATCAAATTGTTAGGAAGACAAGAATTCAGCAAATAGAAGAAGAAGAGTAGATCTCAACTAACCTTGCTCATAAAAGGGAAAGAGGGAGGAGAAGTGGTAAGAGGGACCATGAGCTGAGCTAGCTTTTATACTGCATCTTGGATGGCCTGAGGACTACAGACATCCTTTGTGCATGATATTATTTACCAACAAGTATGTCCTGAATGCATAATGCTTCCAACTGAATAAGTGCCTTTTCCTGACTGTTTATTCCTGTTTTCATTTCCTTATCTTCTGACATGCATGTTCTGTCATACGAGTTTCTCTCATCTTATAGTGTCATGGGTCAAATTTATTCAAGTGCCACCATTCAATCACAACCAAATTTGTCTTCCAGTGTATGTCTCAGTCATCAGGATCAAGATTAAGGAAAATATATGAAATGCACAATACATCATTCCATTTTTTCCTTTTATTACGAATGAATCTAAGTCCTTAAATTCTGGTGTCCACCAGTGTTTATGAAGCTCTGACTCCAGCTAAACACAAGAACAATCAAGCCTGAACTTATGCGTCTTCTCAAGGCCACACAAAAAGGTACAGCTAGATGCACACCTGAAATGAAATCCCACTGAATCCAATGAGAAGGAACCAGAAGCCTGTGTGAACCTACTCTAGGGAACCTGCATTGGCAGGTTGAACTAGGTTTCCAGGGGTCCCTTCCAAACCCTATGACTCCGATTTCATGAAATTCAGAGTAAAATATTGTAATACGAAGCAGTGCGGTTAAGTATGCCGGCAGAAAGTGTTTCCAGTATGAACTAGGGTAACTCATATTTTTCAGTACAAATTCAAATCTGTACAAGACTTTGCTTCTTCACCATGGATGAAGCACAGAATTTAGGAAGAGTGGTCTTATCTAAATGAGATATTATCTCACTCTTGCACTTTGGTATCTTAGTTTGAGGTGCAGCAGCTATAATCCCGAGACATTTGCAGACCGGTCCTGAACCTGATTTCTCAGGTCTTTCACAAAGAGAACCTATACTCCCTTCTGTATCATCTCAGACCACAAATATGAATAGCATTTCCCAAATCATCTTGAGGATACATATGAATACTAAAATGATTTTGAAGCATTACCCTCAACATGATTTTAACTGTGGTGTCATTGTGGAAAAAACAACACAACAATTACCTCTTTGCCATCATATTTATTCCCCTTGTGGCAGACTTCATTGTAACAGTGATTATACTCCAGACTGGTGCAAGTTCTCTTGGAGAAGAGTTACTGAATATTGTGTGTGAGGACTCACTGATATCTGAGAAATAGAATTAATTGGTCTTAGGTTCCTTAAGAACCTAAAGAAGAAAGGGTTCAGAATCCTTCACCATTTCCAATAACAATGTGCATATTCATGTAATCAAGTTTATCAGATTGCTCATGATATATGATGAAGTTTGGGAACCCTCATCATCCATTTAATGGGATATCTTTAAAATCTCCTATCCACGATCACCTGTTGCCATCTAGGTTCATATGGTGTATTTTAGTGGACTCTAAGAAAACCATCTCTGAACTATTAAAGAAAAATCAACTTTTTACAAATTTTAAACAGTTTTTCATATTTCAGTAGCATTATCTAAAGTGACCCACATACACTCTTAAATAGTTCCCTCCCTTTCCAGACCAAAATAATGATACCAATCCATAAAGATATATGTGGCATCCGTGTTTTTGAAACAAGTTCTCAGCAGCAGTAGGTATTTATCGGCAACCTGGATAATTAATTTTCCTGTAAAGCATGCAACAACAGCCATAGAAGTTGCTTTCAACACTTCTGTTCTGTTTCCTTTTATTAATACAAGTGCTTCTATTTGGTATACTCACTCATTTTAAAACCCAACTCAAAGATCACAGCAGTATTTTCAAAAAGACACCTGAACTGTCTCCTGGTGGTGACCTGACTCCAGACTGGTCTGGCTGGCTCTAAGAAATCATCCAAGAGGCTTGGAGCCCGTCTTGGAATTATTTTATTTTTAAAAGAATGGTGAACAAATTAGATGGCAATTGTACTTAACTAGGTCAGACAGAGAACCGCACACAAAGAGCTTTAATAATTGTCTTGAATCCAATCTTAGATTGTACTTCTAAGACACCTGCAAGCTAACAAATTGCTGAGAAGCAGGAAAGAATGCTTCATCAGACTGCGCTTTGATTCCTTTCATACTGACACTAATGGAGTCAGCATGGAAGTATCAGAAATAAAATGAATCCATAAACTGTGAAGATGAAAGAGTTCTAAATAGGTAGAGTATGTTTCTCACGCAACGCCAGGAGAAACATAGGCAGGAAAACTAAGAGCAGAATAATTTCATTATCAGGAAAAGGTTCAATTTGCAAAAACATACATGAGAATTAATTGATTCATGCAATAGAGGATGCCTCACTAGTTTCAAATAGCCTGAGAAGTTTGTAAAAGTCCATAATCGTAGTTACTGTATCCATTTCTCCAATCCTATCACGCAAAGGGGACAAAGCTTTCAAACTGACATTCAAATTCTTCAGGAACTCTGTAAAGAAATGTTTAATAAAAGCTTTAACATCGTGCACAAACACTCCTTAAGGCCATAACTTCCAAAGGTCGATTAGTTCCAGGAGATTTATTTATTTAAAATCAACAAATGTTAGTAAACAGACTTAAAGATATATGATGAGGTGCTTCTCCAAGCTCCTTCATTCATAGAATCATAAAATCTTATAATCACCAAGATTGGAAAAGACCTCCAAGACCATCTAGGCTGACCATCCACCTCCTAACCATATTTCGCTGCTAAACCATGTCCCTTAGTATCACATCATGACAAGCACCACAAAATAGACCTTTCAAGATATGCTGTTGTTGCACACAGACCACTTGCCCAGGCTTCTCATTCTTCTGAAACACATTTATATACTCTTAATGCTATATGTCTATCACAGAAAGACACCTCCATGCCACCAAAAGCGATTCCTTGATGTATATCAGTATGATCAGTGATTCCTCACAAATTTGAGTGAATAACTAATTAATTCAGTCATACCAATTCTGTCAGTAGGACAACATAAATTCAAGTACGCATCCTACTCAGTATGATTATTCCTAATCAGGCAATTCCCTCACTTAGTGCAAAGTTACAGTTTGATTACTGCAGAGATTATTTTTTTCATATAATAGTCTATTACATCTAACAGAATGGAAAATGATGACAAAAAAAAACCAAACAAGAAACAAATTAAGATGCAACATCAGTTTAATGAAAAGGTTGTGAAGTACTCTACAATAAAAAGCAAAACATACTTTTACATGAAGGAAGAAAACCATTTAAGCCATTCAAAATGAAGAACAGAAAGCAAGACTGATTTCCTAACACATGAATTAAAAACTGTAAACTGATGATTTATAAGCAGAGCATGAAATAAAACCAATCAGAAACCAAAATTAAAGTGTACAAAAAAATTAATCACAAGAAAAATTTTGAAAATGAGACATCCGTCATTATTCCAATCAGAACGGGATGGCACTTTATCTACCATCTCTGCTTTGAGGAAGGGCAGGAGGGTGCTCAGCCCATCAGGAACTCTGGCCAGCTGCTCCGTCCTCAGAACAGAGTCTGGCTTCGGGCTTCTTCTGGGATGAGCTCATGGGAAATTCGAGTTGCCTTTAATAGGGCAAGCATCTCCTGCTAGAGAAGCGGCTGCCCAGGCCAGAGATGCCAAAGCCACCGGAGGAGATGGGCACTCCCTCCTCACTCAGGATGCTGCCAACAGCAGCGGAGGTGCTGGAGCCCACAGCGGTGTTCTGGGGGAAGGAGCTGAGGATGGGTCCGGGCAGGGTCACCACCACAGGAGAGGGCTGGATCACCACGCGGGAGTCCTGGCA
>NC_034432.1:299945-305647 GCF_002078875.1 Numida meleagris | reverse complement strand
GAGGAGCAAGCCACTGCAGCTCACCTTGTTCACCAAGGAGGAGAAGGCAGGAGAAGTGGATGAGGGAGCCTGGTGCTGGATGGGCTTTTATACTGGTCTAGACTGCCCCAGGCTTAGAGCAGCACCCTTTGCAAATGTAATGTGTTTACGAAAAGCTCATCTTGCATGCAAATCATCCCAATTATAACAACTAGTCTCTTGTTTATTTCCTCTGTAATGCTTCCTTTTATTTTCCTACTCTACATATACTATTCAATTGTGCAGACTGCTTTCAAGTTACAGCTTTAGATGCCAAAATATTTCCAGAGGTAAGGGCATGTCATCACAAGAATGATGCATCCAGTGATGAAGGGTGTCCCAGCACTCCAGGGGATGTCTGCCTATTACTCTCTGGAGCACTGCATTAACATTTGTACTGTTGATCGGGGCCCTTTTTTTCCTAACCCTGAATCTTCAGGCTGGACATCCAAAGGGAAGGAGAGGCCACATCAGTCACTCTCCGTAACACAATGCTTACTCACATTCTGTTAAAAATCACCTTTCCAGTCAGGGCACTTCTGCTCCTGGAGTTTAGAATCTCTCTCAAATTAATTATTGCTCTCGCCAGGAGCGGGCCTGGGTCATCTTTTGCAATCTTACTTCTCTCCTTCATACCTTCCTGCCTTAAGTAGCATAGTACCAACAAGATGGAACGTAGTCTATTACCCTCCCATGACTCCTTGCTGGAGACATCAGGTAAACTAGGAAGACTCCCAGTGACAGAAGCATACGTAAGCAACTGGTACACGTCCCTCCACCTGCCCATCTCTTTGACACAGCTCATGCTTTGGCCATCCAAACTGACGGCCGAATGTGCACAAACAAATACTTGGTAGGATTTCCACAGGACGCCCAGTCCTGTTCAGGAGCTCTGCGAATGCTCGCAAAGACAGATGGATGAACAATGGCACCGGAGGTTCCCTTCGTGCTATGGGAGGCAGGATGAGAGTGGTGGGAGCAAAGCAGGGCCTGTGGAGGACAAGAGTGTGGGAAGGAGGACTAAGAGCCAAGTTGATGGTGTCCCACTCCCTCGGTCTCCCCCGTTTGAGGCATGTGTGGATGGACAAAACTATCCGTGGTTTGGGACCTCCCCAGGTACAGTCTGCTCAGCAGCTGAGTAGGAATTTTGGAGGAGTCCTGTGGGCTGCTCCAGACCCACTTCCCTTCAGGACACAGTGATGTGCATGGAAGGACTACAGAATACATCATACTTTTGACCACAGGATTGCTCCACTAGGGGAGACCATTCTCTTCCTGCTCCATTCCTGCACTCTGCAGTGTTTTCAGGAGATATCACAGATGCTGCCCAACTCCTCAGATGGGAGAAGATAGGCTCTGCAATTCCAGCTTCCACTCCTAAACATCATATCTACGTCTGCTCTACACATACATGTAGTAACAAGTTGAAGTAGGGCTCAGAATTCAACAGTGTTGGCTTCTTTTCAACTTATTTGGGACTCTCTCCACTCTGAGGGTTTGGCAGATGTGCTTGGAGGAGGGATGGGCAGAAGAATGCTTTTGGAGCAGTGAGCACAGTAACGCCTTCTGGCAATCCAGTGTCTTCCTTTATCATATAATCATAGGATATCTGGAGTTGGAAGGGGTCCATAAAGATCATCAAGTCCAACTCCTGTATGTAACTATCCAAATTATCCTGTCTTACCAAATGATAAACAATTTCTAACATCATTCTCTGCTGTCATTCCCATTAGAGGGAGGTCCTGGAGACTCATATATGAAAGATCTGGCCAACATCACATATCCCTCCATCTCCTTGTTACTCTTGCAAATGCCATCTCCCTTGAGAGTGCTTAAATCCCACGAGCAAGGAGAAGGTGAATATCAGGATGTTGTGCAACACTTGTACTCCAAGACAAAACATTTTCCCCTGAAATGCTTTCCTATGAATACCAACTGGAAAGAAACATGAGGAGACTGAGATTACAATGCAGCATAAATTTTATTGCGTCTAAAGAAGAAATCAAAGCAGTGCAAAGTTTAAAGCTGCTACAAAGGCAGTTGATAAACAGATTGGCAATCAGCTGGCAAAATTCATCAAAATGAGATGAACATCTTCCTCCCTCACAAGGTGAGAGGGGAAAGAATCAGGGCCACCTCAACTTGCTTCAGGATAAACCCATGGCACAGGACAGCAGAACACAACAAAGATTTGTGATGGCGAGAAGAAAGCAGAAGAAGAAGACATCTGCTGGCTGTGTTTCCAGACAGCGCAAGCTGGCATCCTGGCTTCGATCTCTGCTTTGCAGGAGAACGCAAGGGTGCTCAGCCCATCTGGAAACACTGGCCAGCTGCTCCATCCTCAGTCCAGCACCTGGATTTGGGCTTCCTGAGCAATGGGCTCATGAGACATGCACTTCATGCTTAGCAGGGCAGGTACCTCCTGCCAGAGAAGCGGCTGCCCAGGCCAGAGATGCCAAAGCCACCAGAGGAGATGGGCACTCCCTCCTGGCTCAGGATGCTGCCAACAGCAGCGGAGGTGCTGGAGCCCACAGCGGTGTTCTGGGGGAAGGAGCTGAGGATGGGTCCGGGCAGGGTCACCACCACAGGAGAGGGCTGGATCACCACGCGGGAGTCCTGGCCCTGGCGCACAGAGGGCTCGTTGCAGCTGTTGGCCAGCGGGGTGGGGCCACAGGGACGGCACAGATCGTAGCAGGACATGGCTGTGGGATGGAGCTGGACCTGCAGAGAGGACAGGGAAAACACAGGCAGTGTGAGCAGCTGTCTGGTGGCCTGATCACCTAGAGAAGAGGCACAGGCTAAAGAGCAGGGACAGGCTTTGCAGCGGACAGAGTGAAGCTTTGCCGGCCAGGTCCCAAAGAGCCCCAGCAGAGACACTCCAAGGCCTTCTCCCACCTCCCCCACACTGCCATGCAGAACTGAGTTGGTGGGAGCACCATCAAGAAGCAAGGCTCACGTCAAGGCCTGCAAAGAGGCAACATCTCAGTGGAGGCCAGAAGAGAAACAAGAGAAGCAGAGAAAGAGAAGAGTGAGGAGAAATCCACTGCAGCTCACCTTGCTCACCAAGGAGGAGAAGGCAGGAGAAGTGGATGAGGGAGCCTGCTGCTGGATGGGCTTTTATACTGGTCAGGACCGCCCATTGGTCCAGAGGCACCCTTTGTACATACATGATATGTTTCAACATGCTCATCTTGCATGCAAAACACCACAATTAACGAAAATGTTGTCTTTTTTTCTGTTTCCTGCAACGCTTCCTTTTCATTTCCCTGTTCATGACATGCCCCTTACACCACTCATTCTCCTTTCAAGTGACGGCATTAGAGACCAAAATACTTCCTGGAGATGTGACACATGAGCACAAGCAGGTGATGCAGCCAGTGATGAACAATGTGTAACCTCGGGAGGGAAGAGCAGCCTCCTACCCTTTGGGCCTTGCTTCCACACTCATCCTGGAACAGGTGTCCTCCTAACCCTGAAGCTTCACCTGAACTTCCATATGGGAGGGCCAGCATCATCAATCGCTCTCCCTGATGCTACAATAAAACTTGTATTATAGAATGACTTAGTTTGGAAGGCACCTTTAAAGATCATCTAGTCCAAACTCCTGTCATAAGCTGGGATATATTCCAGTAGATCTGGTTATTCATAATCCTTCTAACCTTACTTTGAATGCTCCCAATGCTGGGGCATCCACGGCTTATCTGCACTACCTCTTCTAATAACATAATAATAATAAATTATTAGTGTCTAATGACCCTCATCATAAAAAAAAGTCATATCCCATCTTAATCTACCCTCTTTCACATTAAAACTCTTCCCTCTTGTCTTGTCACTGCTGTACCTTATATAGACTCTCTCCATCTTTCTTATAAGCCACCTATAAATACTGAAAGGCTGCAATAATGTTTCCATGGAGCCTTCTCTTCTCCAGGCTCAAAAACACCAACTCTATCAGCCATTCTTCACAGGAGTAGAGCTTCAGACTTCTGATAACCTTTGTGGCCTCCTCTGTACTTGCTCTAACAGGTCCACATCTTCCTTTCTCTGGGGACCCAGAGCTGAATGCAGTACATTAGGTAGGGTCTCATGAAAGCAGAGTCAATGGAGAGAATCACCTCCCTTGACCTTCTGGCCACAGTTCTTTTCATGCAGCCCAGGATATGATTGGTTTCTTGGCTACAAAAACACAATGTCAACTCAGATCCAGTTATTCATCCATCATTATGCCCAATCCCTCCTCTGGAGGGCTGATCTCAGTTGACTAAATTCATTGCCCTGCCTAACTGATGCTGGGATTTTTTCCAACACAGAGGCAGGACCTTGCACTTGTCTTTGTTGGACTTCATGAGGTTCACATAGTCCCAGTCCTCACATCTCTCTGAGTCTCTCCTACTGAAATCCCTAACCACCAGAGTATCAAATACATCACTGAGTTTGGTGTATTCCATAAACATAGTGTCACCCATGAACACCAGGCCACTCAGGCTATGTTAAGCATTGCCTTTCTAGTCAGGGCACCTCTGCTCTTGGCTTTTACTGTTTAAAAGACTGTCTAAAAGCCAGTTTCTCTCAGATTAACTATTCCTCCAGGGAGGGCTCAGATCACAGTTCACAGTGTTGTCCCAGCTGCCACCAGTCTCTTTGACTCCTTTGGGGCTCTCTCCAATTTAGGTTTCGCAGATGTGCTTGGAGGATTGATGAGAAGAAGAATACTTTTACAGTGGTAACATCCAAACACAGTTCAATCAGCTGAGCACTGGCAGGTACAGAAATGCCTTCTGGCAATTTAATGTCTTGTTTTATCAACTGAAAGTTGGAAAATATTCAACTTTGCTCATATGTCCCTTGAGGGTGCTCATAAATACTAGTATAACAGTATGCCAACACTATACAACCATACAGCTACCCATCTTATTTCCAATTATAAGGTGTTTTGAGGGAACTCAACAACTTGGGGAGCAAGAAGGCTCACACTGGGAGGTATTACTCAAATCTCCATGCCAGTAAAAAACTTCTCACCTTCGACAGATTAACTGAGAATCCAAACATGGAAGGAATATGAGGGAAGAAACATGAGGACACTGAAATTACAATGCAGCACAAATTTTATTTAGATTAAAGAAGGAATCAAAACAGTGAAAAGATAAAGGCTGCTACAAATACAGCTGACAAACATATTGGCCATCAGGAGGGAAACTACAGGAAGATGGGATGCATGTCTTCCCAATCACAAGGCAAGAGGGAGAAGAAGCAAGGCCATCCCAAATTCCTTCAGGATAAACCCATGGCATAGGTCAGTAGGAGACAATGAGGACTCCTGATGATGAGAAGAAAGGGGGAGAAGAGGAAGACATCTGCTGGCTGGGAGCACAGGCTGGCACCCTGACTTCCATCTCTGCTTTGCAGGAGAATGCAAGAGTGCTCAGCACATCCTGGTCAGCAGCTCCATCCTCAGTTGGGCACCAAGCTTAGGCTTTCCTGGAGGATGTGCTCATGGGGCTGACGACTTCACCCTTAACAGGGCAGGTACCTCCTGCCAGAGAAGCGGCTGCCCAGGCCAGAGATGCCAAAGCCACCAGAGGAGATCGGAACTCCCTCCTCACTCAGGATGCTGCCAACAGCAGCAGAGGTGCTGGAGCCCACAGCGGTGTTCTGGGGGAAGGAGCTGAGGATGGGTCCGGGCA
>NC_034432.1:297057-299288 GCF_002078875.1 Numida meleagris | reverse complement strand
ACAAGCCCATCTGTATGCAAAACAACACAATTATAGAAATTGATGCCTTATTTCTCTTCCTTGCAATGCTCCATTTTCATTTCCCTGTTCATGACATGCCCATTTTGCCACACAAGCTCCTTTCAAGTGACAGAATTAGAGGCTGAAGCATTGCTGAGGATGGAACTCAAAAGCACAGGGAGAAGATGAAGGGAAGGGGATGGAGATGGACAACGCTGTCAGCTGGTGCCAGCCTCTCATTACTCTGCAACTTGCTTTAAAGCTTTGCCCTAATGCATGGGGCCTCATTTCCTTGTGAGCATGGCCTTAAAGATCAAACTCCCAACAAAGTTCAGATGCAAAGACCAATACAGCCTTCGCTTCACCCATCTCTGCACACAAGCTGCCTCAGCAATGAGCACTCCAGTCATGGTTGCTCTGCTTTTTGGCTCTAGCCATTCTATGACATAAGCACTGCTCTCAGGAGGCCTTAACTCTCACTGTTGTTCCTCAGCCCTCTGTCAGCAGCTGAGTGAGGTCACCTGAAATGTGAATAGGCATGTTTCATAGACAAGGATATAGCTTTCTCACAAGCAAAAAATAGTGGATCCCTAGTCATAAATTCAGAGGACTGCCACAATCAAACACAAAGACTGGGCAAACATAAAGCAGCTCTCCACCATCCCCATGTCCATGCCTTGGATCCTGCTTCGCCCCTACATCCTAACAAAACAGCACACACCAACAAACACACAGCAACACTTCCAGGACGCACACACGCTCGCCCAGAAACAAGTGAGGTCTGGGACTGCCACCAAGGGCAGCTGGGACAGCAGCAGGAGTCCGGGCCGTCCTGAGGACATTTGCCAAAGGAGGACACCAAGGAGGACACCATGCAGTGTTGGCCTGAGATGGCATGTGCCCAGGGGGAGTGAATGCCCACCATGCGATACTCAACATACACACCTCAGGCCCCAGCCAGGCCCTCATCCCACAGTGGCGACAAAATGCCCTCCACAATTACACTGCGACTCCACCAGGCACAGGACACTCTCTAATCACAGAGGCACAACCAAATGCCTCATTTAGGAAGATGAAGAGAATGGAAACCAGGAGCCACACCAGCAATGGCCCTCACTGCACATTACCTGAGCAAGGGAGATGCGGAGATGCCAGACAGGTTCCCCAGAGACCAGCTCAACTATCAGGTTCACAGTGGTATGGCAGCACTGATGCTGGTCCAGAAAGTCAGGGCACAGCTCACGGTCAGATCCAGTGGCAGCAACATGGGCCAACATTCCTGAGCAGCACCAGAAAAATACAGACAGACCCAAGGGGGAGCTGGGAAAGCACCAGGCAACTGCGCATCCAGACCAATGGGCCTTGGTAGGCATAAACCAACCTGCCCCAGAGCAGCAGAACCAGACTGCTGCTGCTGAGCTGGAGAGAAGGTGAAAGCCTCAGGGCAGATCTGTAATACAGGCCCTAGGTCAATGGGCCTGAGTCAGTGGGTGTGGTGGGAGAACACAGGTGAGCATGAGGAGGGCCTGTGGGCCTGTGGCAGATCTCAGAACACTGATGTGCCTGAAGAGGATGTCACCTGTGCACCCAGGACACAGGACACCAGCTGCATCTGCCACAGAAAGGGAAGGGAGGATTTCCTTAGTCCTCATAGGTAGCTTGCATCAATTTCCAGAGTGAAAAATATGTCCTGGTTTCTCAGGATCTGCCCATGTGTCCGGTGCCCTACAGCACCCTGCCCCCTTGACCATGTGCTGCTCGTGTTGCCTTCCCTCCCAGGTATCACATTTTCTATGCGCTTTCCTCATACCCTCAGCTCACAGTGCCTTCACAACTGATGAAAGGCATTGCAGGGCTTCCCATAGCCAGTGGCACAGCAGGAGAGCTGACCCTCACTCTGCCCTGAGCAGCACTCAGAGGCACAGACAAAAGCATCATGTGTGGTGGACGAGAGCACATGGGAAATTGTAGCTTGCTTTCTCCTGCACTCCCTGTGGCAGGAACAATCATCACATGTGTTGGAGTGGAACAAAATAGCACAGGCCGTTCCACACGCAAGCCGTGTTGTGTCTCTCTCTGATGCTGATGGTCTTGCATATGCAGACCAAAGGGCCAGATGGTGCAATGACTGCAACCGGGAGAATTTTTCCTCCTCCTATTCTCATGCATCACTCAACAAGTTGTGAAACGCCTTCATTTCAGAGACGCTGGCCAAGATTACCACAAAAACA
>NC_034432.1:287182-287549 GCF_002078875.1 Numida meleagris | reverse complement strand
AGAGTGAGGAGCAAGCCACTGCAGCTCACCTTGTTCACCAAGGAGGAGAAGGCAGGAGAAGTGGATGAGGGAGCCTGGTGCTGGACGGGCTTTTATACTGATCTGGACCGCCCCAGGCCCAGAGGCAACCCATGCGTATGTAGCTGTAGTAGCACAAGCCCATTTGTATGCAAAACAACACAATTATAGAAATTGATGCCTTATTTCTCTTCCTTGCAATGCTCCATTTTCATTTCCCTGTTCATGACATGTCCTTTTTGCCACACAAGCTCCTTTCAAGTGACAGAATTAGAGACTGAAGCATTTCTGAGGATGGAACTTAAAAGCACAGGGAGAAGATGAAGGGAAGGAGAAGGAGATGGCCAAC
>NC_034432.1:285909-287082 GCF_002078875.1 Numida meleagris | reverse complement strand
CTACAACACCGACCCTACAACACTGACCGTACAACACTGACCCTATAACCCTGACCCTGTAACCCTGACCCTATAACCCGGACCCTACAACCCCGAAGCTACAACCCTGACCCTACAACCCCAACCCTACAACCCCGAAGCTACAACCCTGACCCTACAACCCCGACCCTACAACACTGACCCTACAACCCTGAACCTACAGCACCCACCCTACAACCCCAACCCTACAAACCCAATCCTACAACCCTGACCCTACAACCCCGACCCAATAACTCTGACCCTACAACCCCTACCCTACAACCCCGAACCTACAGACCTGACCCTACAATCCCGACCCTACAACCCCAGTCCTACAACCCTGACCCTACAACCCCGACCCTACAACACTGACCCTACAACCCTGAACCTACAGCCCTGACCCTACAACACCGACCCTACAACCCCCACCCTACAACACCAACCCTATAACCCCAACGTACAACCCTGACCCTACAACACCGACCCTACAACCCTGACCCTAAAACACCGACCCTCCAACACCGACCCTACAACACTGACCCTACAACAATGACCCTGTAACCCTGACCCTATAACCCGGACCCTACAACCCGGACCCTACAACCCCGAAGCTACAACCCTGACCCTACAACCCTGACCCTACAACCTGGACCCTACAACTCTGACCCTACAACCTGGACCCTACAACCCTGGCCCTACAACCCTGACCCTACAACCCCGACCCTACAACACCAACCCTATAACACCAACCCTACAACCCCAACCCTACAATCCTGACCCTACAACACCAACCCTATAACCCTGCCCCTACAACACCAACCCTACAACCCTGACCCTACAACCCTGACCCTACAACACCGACCCTACAACCCTGACCCTACAACCCCGAACCTATAGACCTGACCCTACAATCCCGACCCTATAACCCTGAACCTACAGTCCTGACCCTACAACCCTGACTCTACAACCCCGACCCTACAACCCTGACCCTACAACCCCGACCCTACATCCCCAACCCTACAACCCTGACCCTACAACCCCGACCCTACAACCCCGACCCTACAACACCAACCCTATAACCCTGACCCTACAACCCTGACCCTAAACCCTGACCGTACAACACTGACCCTATCACCCCTACCCTATCACCCTAAC
>NC_034432.1:276332-278035 GCF_002078875.1 Numida meleagris | reverse complement strand
TAACCCTAACCCTAACCCTGACCCTATAACCCTAACCCTGACCCTAATCCTGACCCTATAACCCTAAACCTAACCCTGACCCATAACCCTAACCCTAAACCTAACCCTGACCCTATAACCCTAAACCTAAACCTGCCCCTATAACCCTAAACCTAAACCTGCCCCTATAACCCTAACCCTAACCCTAACCCCGACCCTATAACCCTAAACCTAACCCTGACCCTATAACCCTAACCCTGACCCTAATCCTGACCCTATAACCCTAATGCTAATCCTGCCCCATAACCCTAACCCTAAACCTAACCCTGACCCTATAACCCTAAACCTAAACTTGCCCCTATAACTCTAACCCTAACCCCGACCCTATAACCCTAACCCTAACCCTGACCCTATAACCCTAACCCTAACCCTGATCCTATAACTCTAACCCTAAACCTAATCCTGACCCTATAACCCTAACCCTAATCCTGACCCTATAACTCTAATCCCAACCACAACCCTGACCCTATAAGCCTAACCCTATCCCTGACCCTATAACCCTAACCCTAATCCTGCCCCTATAACCCTAACCCTAANTTTCTCAATGGGTTTTGTGTCCACAGTTTTCTCAATGGGTTTTTGGGTCTGTGGGGGGTTTCTCAATGGGTTTTGGACCCTATAGGATTTTCTCAATGGGTTTTTGTGTCTGTGGGGGGTTTCTCAATGGGTTTGGTGTCCATATTTTTCTCACTGGGTTTGGTGTCCGTAGTTTTCTCACTGAGTTTTGTGTCCCTAGTTTTCTCACTGGGTTTTCTGTCTGTAGTTTTCTCACTGGGTTTGGTGTCCCTATTTTTCTCACTGGGTTTTGTGTCCCTAGTTTTCTCACTGAGTTTTGTGTCCCTATTTTTCTCACTAGGTTTGGTGTCCCTAGTTTTCTCACTGAATTTTGTGTCCCTATTTTTCTCACTGGGTTTGGTGTCCCTAGTTTTCTCACTGAGCTTTGAGTCTGTAGTTTTCTCACTGAGTTTTGTGTCCCTAGTTTTCTCATTGTGTTTTATGTCCATATTTTTCTCACTGGGTTTGGTGTCCGTAGTTTTCTCACTGGGTTTTGTGTCCATATTTTTCTCACTGGGTTTTGTGTCCGTAGTTTTCTCACTGAATTTTGTGTCCGTAGTTTTCTCACTGGGTTTGGTGTCCCTATTTTTCTCACTGAATTTTGTGTCCCTATTTTTCTCACTGGGTTTTGTGTCCATATTTTTCTCACTGAGTTTGGTGTCCCTAGTTTTCTTGCTGGGTTTTGTGTCCATATTTTTCTCCCTGGGTTTTGTGTCCCTAGTTTTCTCACTGAGTTTTGTGTCCCTATTTTTCTCACTGGGTTCGGTGTCCGCAGTTGTTTCCTCTCCGGGCTCTGGCTCCGTGCGAGTTTTCCCAGCGGCTCTGGGCCCTCAAAGGCGGCGGCGCTCGGAAGCGGACGCGTTCAGCAGCCGAGGAAGCAGCGGACGCACGGAGTTGGAAGAAGGCCGAGAGGCGCCGCAGCGCTGCCCGGTGCCGGTTCCGTCCCGCGGAAGGGCTCAGCCCCCCGGCTGCCGCTGCCCGGTGCGTGGCGGCGGCGCGGCCCGGAGCCCCCGGCGCTGTTTGTTTGCCCGTTGCCCGGAGCCCGCGGCCGCGCTCTGCGCCTCCGTGGTTTCCCGTGCTCCGAAGCGGTTATTTGGGGCTTTTGGTTT
>NC_034432.1:273443-275114 GCF_002078875.1 Numida meleagris | reverse complement strand
GGCGAGGGCTGCACCCGGGCAGCGCCCGATCTGCAGGGAGCGGAGGTAGGAAGTGGGAGAAGGCGGATCTGCCCTCTGCAAGCGGAGCCGAGCTTCGAGAGCACCTAAAGAACCTGGAGGAGCCCGCGTCCACGGGACCAGCGAGCTCCATCCGCGGGTTCGGGGGGAGCTGGCGGCGACGTCGTGAAGCCGATCTGTGTCGTATTCAGGAGGTGCTGGATTCTGGTGACGTTCCCACCGGCCGGAAAAGGGGACGCGCGGCCCCCGTTCCCAGGAAAGGGAAAAAAAGGAGACGCAGGGAAGTGCAGGGCGGTGGTTTCACCTCGGAGCCTGCGGGATCCCGGGGCCCACGGAATAGGAAGATGAGCTGGTTCTATGATCGAGCGACCCGTCTGGTGGATGAGGGAAAGGCTGTTGATGTGGTCTACCTAGACTTCAGCAAAGCCTTCCACACCGTCTCCCACGGTATTCTCCTGGAGAAGCTGGCAGCCCGTGGCTTGGACAGGTGCACTCTGTGCTGGGTAAGGAGCTGGCTGCAGGGCCGGGCCCACAGAGCGGTGGTGAATGGAGTGAAATCCAGCTGGCGACCGGTCACGAGTGGTGTTCCCCAGGGGTCGGTGCTGGGGCCTGTCCTCTTCAATATCTTTATTGATGACCTGGATGAGGGCATTGAGAGCGCCCTCAGGAAGTTTGCAGATGACACCAAGCTGGCAGGAAGCATTGATCTGCCTGGGGGTAGAGAGGCCCTACAGAGAGATCTGGACAGGCTGGATCTCTGGGCTGAAGCCAACGGGATGAGGTTCAACAAGACCAAGGGCCGGGTCCTGCACTTTGGCTGCAACAACCCCAGGCAGTGCTACAGGCTTGGGGCAGGGTGGCTGGATGGTTGTGTGGAGGAAACGGAGCTGGGGGTGTTGGTCGATGCTGGGCTGAGCGTGAGCCAGCAGCGTGCCCAGGTGGCCAAGAAGGCCAATGGCATCCTGGCTTGGATCAGGAACAGTGTTGCCAGCAGGAGTAGGGAAGTCATTGTCCCTCTGTACTCAGCCCTGGTGAGGCCGCACCTCGAGTGCTGCGTCCAGTTTTGGGCCCCTCACTGCAAGAAAGACATTGAGGGCCTGGAGCGTGTGCAGAGGAGGGCAACGAAGCTGTGAGGGGTCTGGAGCACAGGGCTGATGAGGAGCGGCTGAGGGAGCTGGGGTTGTTCAGTCTGGAGAAGAGGAGGCTCAGGGGAGACCTCATGGCTCTCTATAACTCCTGAAGGGAGGGTGCAGTGAGCTGGGGGTCGGCCTCTTCTCTCTTGTAACAGTGACAGGACGAGGGGGAATGGCCTCAAGTTGCACCAGGGGAGATTTAGGCTGGACATGAGGAAATTCTGCTTTTCTGAAAGAGTGGTCGGGCGCTGGAACGGGCTGCCCAGGGAGGTGGGGGAGGCACCGTCCCTGGAGGTGTTCAAGAAACATCGAGATCTAGCGTTGGGAGCCATGGTTTAGTGGGGTTATTGGTGGTAGGTGGATGGTTGGACTGGATGATCTTGGAGGTCTTTTCCAACCTAGCTCGTTCTATGATTCTATGGTTGGTGGTAACCAGCACGGCTTCACCGCGGCCACAAGGAGAACGGCCTGGGGGTGTGGGTCGGTGAAAGGGCCGCCCGGATCCTGCACTGCGTCAGGG
>NC_034432.1:265374-267598 GCF_002078875.1 Numida meleagris | reverse complement strand
CCAGTGGTTGGCCAACAGTTGACCAGTGGCTGGCCAACAGTTGACCAGTGGTTGACCAGTGGCTGGCCAACAGTTGACCAGTGGTTGACCAGTGGCTGGCCAACAGTTGACCAATGGCTGACCAGTGGTTGGCCAACTGTTGACCAATAGCTGACCAGTGGCTGACCAGTGGTTGGCCGACAGTTGACCAATGGCTGACCAGTGGTTGGCCAACAGTTGACCAGTGGTTGACCAGTGGTTGGCCGACAGTTGACCAGTGGTTGGCCGACAGTTGACCAGTGGTTGGCCAACAGTTGACCAGTGGTTGGCCAGTGGTTGGCCAACAGTTGGCCAGTGGTTGGCCAACAGTTGACCAGTGTTTGACCAGTGATTGGCCAACAGTTGACCAATGGTTGACCAGTGGCTGGCCGACAGTTGACCAATGGTTGACCAGTGGCTGGCCAACAGTTGACCAATAGCTGACCAGTGGCTGACCAGTGGTTGACCAGTGGTTGGCCAACAGTTGACCAATGGTTGACCAGTGATTGGCCAATAGTTGACCAATGGTTGACCAGCAGTTGACCAGCAGTTAATCAGTGGTTGACCAGCAGTTGACCAGCGGTTGACCAGTGGTTGGCCATGGTGCACAGTGTGCCTGCTCAGCCCTGCTGCTCTGAGTGGAGCCCAGCCTGAGGAACAGAGCAGGACACGACGCGCGTCCTCGGATGTCGACGCAGTAAGGAACAGCGAGCGGCTGCGCTCAGCCCGGGGCCGCACACCCGCCCGGAGCGATGGGACCACGCCGCTGCCGCTCTCTGCAGGACTCTGAGGAGCTCAGAGCGATGTCTGCACCCCGCAGGAGCTCCTGAACGACGCGAAGCTCCGCGCGGTGGCAGCGGCGATGCCGTCACCGTCCCTGGGGACGCCGGCACAGCCCCGGTTCCCCCCCGGCACCGGCAGCGCTGCTCCGGGGGAACCCGGGAACGGGCCCGCTCCATGTGCCTGAAAAGCAGCATCCATCTCCCCGTTGCCATGGAAACGCTTCTTTTAAAGCCAATGAATAGTAATAATTAACACGATCTATTAAATAATAGTAATAACGGCATCGGTAATGAGTCGTAATTGGTAAAGCGCCCTTAATAATTGATGCCGGCTCCGCGATCTGCTCCCGGCTCGGGATCCTCGGCCCCAAGGAGCAGGGCGGGTGCCCCCGGGGGCTTAGCGGGATTCAGGGGATCAGACACTTATCTGGATAATGAGGATGTCTAGACTGATAAGAAGAAGGGTTCAATTGGCTCCAGGCCTGATCCTGCTTCGGTGCCTGCTCCGCGCATCCCGGTGCACCTGGGAGGAACCCGGGGGGCAAACCCAGGAGGAACCCCGGGGGCAAACCCGCGTTGGAAGGGACCCACAGGGGTCACCCAGCCCGACCCCCAGCCCCACGCGGCACCACCCAAGCCCTACAGCGGAGAGCGCTGCCCCAGTGCTCCCGGAGCTCTGGCAGCTGGGAGTTGTGCCCACCACCCTGGGGAGCTGCTCTGCGCCCACCGCCCTCTGGGGCGGAGATTTTCCCCCCCCAACCCACCCCTGACGCACCGCTCAGCCCCACGAGACCGCAGCGCGTGCTGATGGGAACGGGGTGACGCGCTGGGATGGAGGTGCCACGCGCAGCACAAGGACCTGCCCCAGCCGCTGCCCTCTGTCGTCGGGGCAGCCCCACACTGCGTCCTCATCTTTGAATTGGAGAGATATAGGGGGGCTGTAAGGGCACTTCCAGCAACAACCAGCGTACTGGGATCTCACAGTTCCATGGCCTTTAGGGTCCCTTCCAACCCAAATTGTGCTGGGATCCCACAGTTCCATGGTCTTTAGGATCTATTCTAACCCAAATTGTGCTGGGATCCCACAGTTCCATGGTCCTTAGGGTCTATTCTAACCCAAATTGTGCTGGGATCCCATGGTTCCATGGCCTTTAGGGTCTATTCCAACCCAAATTGTGCTGGGATCCCACGGTTCCATGGCCTTTAGGGTCCCTTACAGCCCAACCATTCCAAGGTTTCATGGTCTTTAAGGTCCTGTCCAACACAACCGTTGTGATCCCACGGTTCTATGATCTATAGGATCCCTTCCAACCCAATCATTCTGATCCCATACTTCTATGATCTACAGGATCCCTTCCAAATCAACCATCCCACGGTTCTACAATTTATAGGGCCTCACCCAACCCAACCACACTGCAACCCCA
>NC_034432.1:262860-264351 GCF_002078875.1 Numida meleagris | reverse complement strand
AGCAGTCCTTTGCTGCCTGCCCCCAGCCCGGTGCAGCCCTGCAGCCCCACATCCCCATCCCCACGGCCAAGGCATTCACGGAGCCTTACACCAGGTGGCTCCTCGCTCCTCACCGAGGATCCGGCCCCTTGGCTGCCTCTGAAACGATCCCAAGCCCCCCCCCCCGCTTGTTATTAAATCAAATCCATCTGGCCTGCACCGTGACGCTTGTTATTCGAGATCCCTCTCGAGCGGGGCTGGGATTAGCTGCTGGCCATGGGGGGATTGTCCCTCCCCCTCCCACCCGCCCCGGCCCCTCCTGCTTTTACTCTTTTGTGTTTCTCCACTTCTCGGAGGAGCAGGGGGGAGCGCGGGCTCTCGAGGCGGCTTTTGTGCAGCGCGGGGTCCCCATGAGACCACGATGTCACCGCGCTCCCAACGGGTCCCATCGAGATGCGACGCCCCGCGCCCGTCCTGCCCAGCGGTGACCCGGGCTCCATCCCTGCCACCCCCTGACCCCACGTGGGGCAGAGAGGCCGAGCGGCTGGAGGGGGGCTCTGCAGAGAAGGTCCCGGGGGTCCCGGTTGACCAACGGTTGAGCACAAACCAGCAGCAGGACCCAGTGGTCAAGAAGGACAATGGTGTCCAGGTTCACCAGTGGTTCACCAACGGTTGACCACGAGCCGGCAGCGTGCCCCGGTGGCCCAGAAGGCCGATGGTTCCCTGGGGGGCACTGCTCAGAGCGTGGCCAGCAGGGCAGGGAGGTGCTCCCCCCCCTCTGCTCTGCCCTGGGGAGGGCGCAGTTGGAGCACGGCACCCAGCGCTGGGCTGCCCGGTTCAGGGCAAACTGGGAGCTGCTGGGAGAGCCCTGGAAAGGGTGCAGAGAACGGAGGCACAGAATGGAGCCCAGGGAATTCTGTCTGAATGGGACAAGGAAATTCTGTGCTGTGAAGGGTGGCAGATCCTGGAGAGGGGTGGGAGTCTCCTTCTCCGGAGAGATCCAAACGCACGCGGATGTGATCCCATGCAACCGCTGCTCCGACAAAGCGCCGAGCAGTGGGACGTGCAATTGCTGATGGTTGGGACGCAGCTGGCGTGAGGATGCTTGCACCCCCCCGCCACCCTGGGGCCACCCGCCGGAATGAGGCGATGGCGCGTCTCGCCCCGGCCCCACAGGGACCGCCGGAGGGATCCGGGATCCCCACAGGCACCAGGCTGCCAGCAAAGCTGCCAATTAGCGTAGCAGATCGTTTGGGAGCTACCACCAGCCACGGGCGTCTGCTCAACAACACAGAGAAGGACCTCGGGGTGTGCGTAGACCAATGGTTGAACAACAGTTGACCAATAGGTAACCAATGGTTGACCAACGATTGACCAGTGGGCATCAACTTTTGACCAACTGTTGTCCAACGATTGACCAATAGCTGAGCAACAGTTGACCAGTGGTTGACCAGTGGTTGGCCAACAGTTGACCAGTGGCTGGCCAACAGTTGACCAGTGGTTGACCAGTGG
>NC_034432.1:256344-259225 GCF_002078875.1 Numida meleagris | reverse complement strand
GTGGGTTGGCGTGTCCACCATGAGTCCAACCACGGAGGCACCGGGTGCCCCACTGGGTGTGCGTGCACCCAGCACACCCCTTAGCACTGCAGTGCTGCAGCACCCAAAAGGCTGACACACACACACACACACACATGCACACACACACACACACACGTGCTACAGCTGCACCACGTGCAGCAAACCTGCCCTGCTGGCTTTGCAACGATGCAAAACCCAATGGCCAGTGCAGCAAACACAGCCCACTGGCTTTGCAGTGGTGCAAAAGCCAACGCCCAACACAGCAAACCCACCACATTGGCTTTGCAACAGTGCAAAAGCCAAAGAGCTGACCCACAGCAAACCCGCCCCACTGGCTTCACGGTGGTGCAAAAAACAAAGGGCCGACCCACACGTGTCCTACAGCCACTCTGGTTGCAGCAAACCCACCCCACTGGCTTTGCAGTGGTGCAACACCCAAAGAGCTGACCCACACACATCCTAAAGTCGTGCTGGCTGCAGCAAACTCACCCCATTGGCTCTGCAATTGTCCATAACCCAAAGGACCAGCACAACAAATCCACTCCACTGGCTTTGCAGTGGTGCCAAATGCAAAGGGCTGACCCACACGTGTCCTACAGCTGCACTGGGTGCAGCAAACTCACCCCGCTGGCATTGCAATGCTGCAACACCCAAAGGGCTGATGCAACAAACCCATCCCATTGCCTTTGCAATGGTGCAAAACCCAAGGCCCAACGTAGAAAACCTACCCCACTGGCTTTGCAACGGTGCAAAATACAGAGGGCTGACCCACACGTGTCCCACAGCTGCACCCAGTGCAGCAAACTCACCCCATGGACTTTGCAATGGGGCAAAACCCAAAGAGCTGACCCACAGCAATCCCACCCCACTGGCTTCGCAGTGGTGCAAAACACAAAGGGCTGACCCACACGTGTACTACAGCCACTCTGCTTGTAGCAAACCCACCCCATGGGCTTTGCAATGGTGCAAAACCCAAGGCCCAGCACAGCAAAGCCACGCCATGGGATTTGCAACGATGCAAAACCCAGGGGCCAGTGCAGCAAACACAGCCCAGTGGCTTTGCAGTGGTGCAAAACCCAACGCCCAACACAGCAAACCCACCCCATTGGCTTTGCAACGGTGCAAAACCCAAAGAGCTGACCTGCAGCAAATCCACTCCACTGGCTTCACAGTGGTGCAAAAAACAAAGGGCCGACCCACACGTGTCCTACAGCCACTCTGGTTGCAGCAAACCCACCCCATGGGCTTTGCAGTGGGGCAAAATGCAAAGGGCTGACCCACACGTGTCCTACAGCTGCACCACGTGCAGCAAAGCCACGCCATGGGATTTGCAACGATGCAAAACCCAGGGGCCAGTGCAGCAAACACAGCCCAGTGGCTTTGCAGTGGGGCAAAATGCAAAGGGCTGACCCACACGTGTCCTACAGCTGCACCAGGTGCAACAAACCCACCCCACTGGCATTGCAACGGTGCAAAACCCAAAGAGCTGACCTGCAGCAAATCCACTCCACTGGCTTCGCAGTGGTGCAAAAAACAAAGGGCCGACCCACACGTGTCCTACAGCCACTCTGGTTGCAGCAAACCCACTCCATGGGCTTTGCAATGGTGCAACACCCAAAGAGCTGACCGACACACATCCTACAGCCGTGCTGGCTGCAGCAAACTCACCACATTGGCTCAGCAATGGTGCAAAACCCAAGGCCCAACGTAGAAAACCCACCCCACTGGCTTCGCAGTGGTGCAAAACACAAAGGGCCGACCCACACGTGTCCTACACTCAACTCTGGTTGTAGGAAACCAGTGGGGCAGAATTGCAATGGTGCAAAACCCAAGGGCCAGTGTAGCAAACTCACACCGTGGGCTTTGCAACGGTGCAACACCCAAAGAGCTGACCCACACGTGTCCTACAGCTGCTCTGGGTGCAGCAAACCCACCACATTGGCTCTGCAATGGTGCAACACCCAAAGGACCAGCACAACAAATCCACTCCACTGACTTCGCAGTGGTGCAAAATGCAAAGGGCTGACCCACACATGTCCTACAGCTGCACCAGGTGCAACAAACCCACCCCACTGGCATTGCAATGGGGCAACACCCAGGGGGCAACACAGCAAAACCCACCTCACTGGCTTTGCAGTGCTGCAACACCCAAAGGGCTGATGCAACAAACCCACCACATTGCCTTTGCAATGGTGCAAAATCCAAGGCCCAACGTAGCAAACCTACCCCACTGGCTTTGCAATGGTGCAAAATGCAACGGGCTGACCCACACGTGTCCTACAGCTGCACCAGGTGCAACAAACCCACTCCACTGGCATTGCAGTGCTGCAACACCCAATGGCCAACGCAGCAAAACCCACCTCATTGGCTTTGCAGTGCTGCAACACCCAAAGGGCTGATGCAACAAACCCATCCCATTGCCTTTGCAATGGTGCAAAACCCAAGGCCCAACGTAGCAAACCTACCCCACTGGCTTTGCAACGGTGCAAAATACAGAGGGCTGACCCACACGTGTCCTACAGCTGCACCAGGTGCATCAAACCCACCCCACTGGCATCGCAATGGGGCAAAACCCAAAGAGCTGACCCACAGCAAACCCACCCCATTGGTTTCGCAGTGGTGCAAAACACAAAGGCCGACCCACACGTGTCCTACACTCAACTCTGGTTGCAGGAAACCAATGGGGCAAAATTGCAATGGTGCAAAACCCAAGGCCCAACGTAGCAAACCCAAACCACTGGCTTTGCAACAGTGCAAAATACAGCGGGCTGACCCACACGTGTCCCACAGCTGCACTGGGTGCAGCAAACCCACCCCACTGGCATTGCAATGGGGCAGAACCCAAGGGCCAATGCAACAA
>NC_034432.1:245547-248585 GCF_002078875.1 Numida meleagris | reverse complement strand
CATTGGGTCCCACTGCCGCTCCACGCTGGGGTCCACGTCTCGGGTCAGCCCGCGGTGCGCGGAGCTCAGGGTTCCTTCCACCATCTTTTGTGTGCGCGAAGGTTCTCCCACATCTGGGAAGCGTTAGCGCTTGGGTCCGGCCGTGCCCCGCGCCGGGGGCCGCATCCCGCACTGCCGCAGAACCCCCCCAGAGTGGGGCGATCCCTGCACCCTACAGAAGCCCCCTCCCCGTAATGGCGATCCGGTGACGGGCAGTGCGTGGCTGGGGGGGGTTCGTGTTCCTCACCCCACTCCCACCTTGGAAAAGGTAGGAGAGAGAGGAAGTGGCACCGAAATGAAAGTTGTGTGAAGGCTTTAAGCGATGGCGGAGCGGGGCTGTGTTGGCGCACGCGGGGTTTGGCGGCCTGGCGGAGCGCTCCGTTCCTCCCCGCTGGAGCCGCGTGGTTTCCACCGCTGGAAGCGTAACTGGGGGAGAGCTCTGCACCTGGGCGTGGGGACCCTCCCCTGTGCCCCCCGTGTGATGCGGTGCCACCACTGGAAGATGCCCTTGGTGGTGCTGGAGGGGTCTACGGGCGCTCGGCCGCGGCTCGGCTCCAGATATTTGGGTCGGGGCAACTGTAAAGCGTGGTCCGGGGGGAGGTTTGGTCACGGGGTGGCTCTGCTTTGTCTGGGAGGTGCTGCAGGAGCTCAGCGTGAGCTTGGTGGCTTCAGCTTGGGTTGGACGGACACCGCGTTGACCGCAGGCCGCGTTGACCGCAGGCCGCGTTGACTGACTGCAGGCCACGTTGACCGTAGGCCGCATTGACCGCAGGCCGCGTTGACCGTAGGCCACGTTGACCGCAGGCCGCGTTGACCGCAGGCCGCGTTGGCTGTAGGCCGCGTTGGCTGTTGACTGTAGACTGCGTCGGCCTTAGAACACATTGACCATAGACCACAGTGACCGCAGAACACACTGAGCACAGATGGCATTGGCCATAGACCGCGTTCACCGTAGACTGCGTTCTCCATGGACCACATTCACCGTGGAACTGTGTTGACTGTAGACTGTGTTGACTGTAGACCGTATTGACCGTGGACTGCGTTGACTGTACGTCACGTTGACCACAGATCGCGTTGACCGTGAGCCCTATGAACCATAAACTGCATCGGGTGTAGACCGCACTGACTGTGGACTGTAGCTGGCTGTAGATCGTGTTGACCATGGACCGTATTAACCATGAACTGTGTTGGCTGTAGACCGCGTTGACCGTAGACTGCATCTCCCTGTAGACCTTGTTGATCATAGACCACGCTGAGCGTAGACTTTGTTGACCGTCAACCGTGTTGGCCATAGACTTTGTGGAGTGTCGACGGCGTTGGACGTAGATGTGTCGGTTGTGGACCACATTGCCTGGAGCGCTCGTTGCAGTGTGCGGCAGCACTGGGACGGACGCTGATCTCAAAGTGGTGCTTGGGCCTCTTCCAGCCTCGGTGATTTTATGATTCCCGGTGGTGCTGGGTGCTGTGGGGCCTGCACTGGGACAGCACGGAGCCCTGACCTTGGGGGGCAGCGGGGATTTGGTTGGAGGCACCAGGTGCCGCTTCCCCACGGTGCTGCCACCGGGGTGTGGGGCTGGAGGGAAGGAAGGAGGAGGGGACAGTCGGAGCAGCGCCTTTGGGTGACGTGTGACCTCTTCTTGTGGAACTTTACCTCCACGTGTGCCCTCTTCTTGCGGGGATGTCGGCTGCCGGTGGCTGCGTGGTCACGGGGGTGACGTGGGCTCCGGAGCCCGCAGGGCGCTCGGTGGCTGCATCCCTCCTGCTGGCTCCGTGTTGGGCACCGACCCCTCCCCAGCAGCGTTCCCGGAGCTGAGCAATGGGTTTGCCAAAGTGCAGCACCAAAGCACCCGAGCGCCTCGCAGGTGGTTTGGGACGAGGTTCCGGGGCAGAAGGGGTGGTGAGATCCTCCTCCTTTGCACCCCCAGGGTGTGGTTGTGCTGGTGATGCTGGGAAGGGTGACAACGGTGTCGCGCGGTGGAGGTCCCCAAAGCAGCGGAGGTGCGGGTGGGCGCGAGGACGGCTCCGCTCTCGCTTCGCTGCCAGGCCGCAGTCTGCTCCCTCGGGCCCATGGAGCTGGGAAGGCCGTGGGGCTCCGTGGGGAGGGCTGGGCCGTGGGTTCCTTTGTGCGTGGGGAGAGGGCAGCGGCCCCTTCGGCGTTCTGCTGCCGGGAGCACGGCGCGGCCGCCCGGCGCCTTCCCACCGGGTGGTGTTGCTGCTGTCACCAGCGGCCGCGTCCATTGTCACCCGGCCCCGGAGCCGCCCTTCGGTGGAGCGTCTCCCAGCCCATTGTCAATGGGAAGGAGCTCCGCAGTGGGAGCCTCGCTCCTTCTTGGCGAGGTGAAATGCAGCGGAGGCCCCGCTGACCCCGGCGGAGGGGCTCTTTGTGTCCCCACAACCACGCTCAGTGCTCCCACCGGCCGCTGACGGTTCCAGGGAGCTCCGGGGGGGCCCGAGGCAGCACCCCCCCGTGGGGATGGATGGAGGGGGACGGAGAGCGTTCAGAGGGGCACATCGCAGCGGGTGCGTGGAGGGGCCGACGGCCAACGCCAACGCTCGCTCCGCTCCGGCGGTCGGGGATGGGCGAGCGGAACCGCGCTCGGTGTCGGACCGTTGTTGGGAAGTTGGGGTTTAGGATCCGTCCGAATTTCCACCGGGGAAAAGTGCGGCGCCGCGGGAGCGACTTCGCGCCGCTCCAACCGGAGGTGGGAGGAGAAAATGGGGCTGGGAGGGAAACAAAGGGAGCGCTGCAGGGAGACGGCGCGGAGCGGAGCCGGGGTCGGGATGCCGGAGCCCAAATGTAGGGCAGTGGGGGAGCGTGCCCCCCGCCCCCTCCGCCGCCTTTGTCTGCCGGTGCCCCCCACCCCCTCCCCCCCGGGCTCCCGGCCCCGCTCGTGCGCGGCGGTCGCATGGCATCGCGTGGCACGGCATCGCATGGGGCCGTGGGCACACCCACCCGGTGCGGGGCGATGGTGCGGGGCGATGCGGTGAGACGCTCGCAG
>NC_034432.1:242303-244029 GCF_002078875.1 Numida meleagris | reverse complement strand
TTGCGTGTTGCCACTGTTGCTTTTCCATTGGTGCCACGCGTTCCCATGGGTGCTGCACATTCCCGTTGGCATTGTGCATTCCCCTTGGTGCTGTGCATTCCCCTGGGCATTGTGCATTCCCATTGGCGTTGTGTGTTCCCGTTGGCGTTGTGCATTCCCACTGGTGCTGCACATTCCTGTTGGTGTTGTGCATTCCCACTGGCATTCTGCATTCCCATTGGAGCTCTGCATGTTCCCATTGGCTCTGCACATTCCCATTGGCTCTGCACATTCCCATTGGTGCTGTGCATTCCCATTGGTGCTGCACGTTCCCATGGGCATTGTGCATTCCCGCTGGTGCTGCGCGTTCCCGTTGGTGCTGCGCGTTCCCGTTGGTGCTGTGCGTTCCCGTTGGTGCTGCACGTTCCCATTCCCATTGGTGCATCCTTGTTAGCGTTTCCCGTTCCCATTGGCGCTGCGTGGAGCACACGTCGGCAGTTGGGATCTGCTCGGAGGCCTTTCCCCACGGCCTCATCGTGAGCGAGGTCCCATGGAATCCCATTGGTTTTGCGATGCTCTGAGCATGGAAGGCTTTGGGATGAGTCCGTGCGAAGCCAAAGGGAGATGGGACGCGTCCCGCACCCACATCACCCTGCGAGGTGGAGAGGGCTCCTTAATCCGTCTCTGTTACCTTGGGTGGATTTGTTCACTCCTCATTCAGGGGCAGAATTTGGCTCTGCGTCCCAATTGCCCCATTCCCCCCTTCCCCAGTTTCTAGGACCTCCCCAGCTGGAAGGGAACCGTAGGGACCATCGCATCCAGCTCCACCTTGGTGGTGTCAGCACCCAACGTATCTAGACCAGCTTTGGTCATCTCGAGACCAGATTTATCCATTTCTAGACCAGCTTTGGTCATCTCGAGACCAGATTTATCCATTTCTAGGCCTGGTTTGGTCATCTCGAGACCAGATTTATCCACTTCTAGACCTGGTTTGGTCATTTTGAGACCAGATTTATCCATTTCTAGACCAGCTTTGGTCATCTCGAGACCAGATTTATCCAATTCTAGGCCTGGTTTGGACATTTCAAGACCAGCTTTGGTCATTTCGAGATGAGATTTATCCATTTCGAGACCAGATGTAGTCATTTCTAGACCAAAGCTGTCTATTTCTAGACCAGATTTAGTTGTTTCTAGTCCAAATTTCTGCATTTCTAGACCAGAATTCTGCATTTCTAAACCAGATTTATCCATTTCTAGACCAGATTTCTGCGTTTCTTTGTTACCAGTGCTGCTCAGGGACTGGTCCCAGTTGGGTCACTGGGTTCTGGGTTCGTTCCTGGTTCGAGCGTTTGTGGCTCACTATGGGAAGCGAACAGACACATTCACTCGGAGTCCATCGGCCGCAGTTAAAAAGAAGAAATCACACAAAACGCTTTGGGATCTGTGCTATCGGCAAGGAGAAAAAAGAAAACACGACGGAATAAAAGGAGCCGGGCGGTGGAGGCAGCGCGAGAAGGAGCTGAGTTCTCCCATAGAGAGCTGTGGCCGGCAGGAGTCTGCCGGGGATCAATTAACCGCGGCGGCACGCTGCCTTCGAGGGCGGAACGTGGCAGCAAAGTTCTGCCTCCTTGCTGCTCCCGGGGGTCCTCTCCTCCTCTTTGCTTCGTGTTTTTGCACCGGCACCGAGCGCTGCGACCCCCGAGCAAAGCTGCTCCGTTGTGTTGGTTTCGGCTCCGCGCAAAGAGAA